>NC_092152.1:11500175-11800175 GCF_045791955.1 Oncorhynchus clarkii lewisi
CCCAGAGGAACAGAGGAGAGATGAGCGTTGGATGTCGGATAACGAGAGCTAACTTACAGAGATTCTTCTTTTCATCATCTACTGTTTTCAGGTGTAATTTACAGTTGCCGTGTCAGTGAGATCACCGCGGTAACTCATGCAGCTGACTGACAGGCCGTTGCAGACGTCAACACATGGGGGTTCTAATCGCTGCCTTGGTGATAGATGATCTGCAGTTAGATAGCACAAAGGGGATGAGAGATCTGGAAAAGGGGGAGCATGGAGGAGAGAAAACGAGGGAAGGAAGTGGGGAGACTTGTATCCTCCAATCAGAGAACGAAGTAGAAGGGTGGGCATTCATAAAACCAAAGAGGCCTTCCAATCACTTCTACAGATGGCACGAGTGAATAGGGCCCAGCTCTCCAACCTATTGGTAACTGTGTTGGGGTGAACAAGAGGTGCTCTGGCCATGAAAATCCACCACTACACTACCTCTCCTGGAATATTTTCTACAGGATGACCAATAGAAAGAAGAAGAATGTTTGGCGTGGATCGTTGTCGAACTTCTCACTCCTGACTTCTGCGGTTGGTGCAGACTGGATTGATCAATGGAGGAATCATTAGCCTGGCCTCTATATCTAGGATCCTGGAGGGGGGAGGCTCACTGTGAAGGAACGATGCCCAGAGGAGTGATAGGGCTCTGGGCCAGCAAGACAGCCAACATAGGGCTTGGAGGTAGCATCCTCCCCAGCCAGGTGCCCTGGGGAAGAGGGGTTTTCATACCTCCAGTAATGCCTGTCTGTGTGGGCCAGCTGAGCTCCTAACAAACTCACTGTCTGGAGAGAGAGAGAGAGAAGTGATCCCACCCAGGCGCTACCATTGAGGCAAACCAATCTCTCTGTGGGAGCATCAGTGAGGGCGTTTTTCGTAAAGAGTAGGGCATGAAATCATTACAATCCAGAAAATGATTCAAATCAATATGATAGTAGTAGCAGTAGGCTGATTTTTATTCTGCATCTGTACGGAGGAGGTGGGGGCCCAGCACTGCTTAGCACAATCAGGTTCCCCCTCTAAAGAAAGGGGCTGGCTGGCTGGTAGGGAGCAACTTATTCTACCGATCACAGCGGCTCAGGAAGATCAGGACAGAATAGTGTCATTATGGTGACAGGATGCATTAGGGTGATTCTGAAAGACCAAGATTGAGGTTAAAGAGGAAATCTGTGAAATAAATGAAAGTCATTATTTCTCCTCTGGCTGTGCATTGTGGGAAGGCACATTCCACAGAACAAGAGCCCAAGCTCTAGCCCTCCAGGCGATTGGACCTTTTCCTTTCAGAGGACTGAAAGCTGTGTCTGCGCTTGGGACAATTACCACAAGGGAAGTAGAGAGGACTGCACACTCACACACTCACACACACAGACTTGCACACACACGCACACACTAACATAGGCACGCACACACACATATGGACCTACACACACACACACACACACACACACACACACACACACACACACACACACACACACACACACACACACACACACACACACACACACACACACACACACACACACTCTCTCACACTCTCTCACAGGAAGACAGGGAAGTGAGAAAACATAAATAGTTTGATGATCAAATTATTTATTGATGTTCACGCTATAAATAGAGTTTAGAAAATGCTGTCTTCTAAAGTATTTTCATTTTGACATCCTGAATGGTTACAGAGCTGTATACAGACCTGTTATGGGAGATTCTAAAAAGCCTGTTCGGGGAGATTCTAATGGGCCTGTTAGGGGAGATTCTAATGGGCCTGTTAGGGGAGATTCTAATGGACTTGTTAGGGGAGATTCTAATGGACTTGTTAGGGGAGATTCTAATGGGCCTGTTAGGGGAGATTCTAATGGGCCTGTTAGGGGAGATTCTAATGGGCCTGTTAGGGGAGATTCTAATGGACTTGTTAGGGGAGATTCTAATGGGCCTGTTCGGGGAGATTCTAATGGGCCTGTTAGGGGAGATTCTAATGGGCCTGTTAGGGGAGATTCTAATGGACTTGTTAGGGGAGATTCTAATGGACCTGCTACATGAGATTCGAATGGACTTGTTGTAGGAGATTCTAATGGGCCTGTTAGGGGAGATTCTAATGGGCCTGTTAGGGGAGATTCGAATGGGCCTGTTACGGGAGATTCTAATGGGCCTGTTACGGGAGATTCTAATGGGCCTGTTAGGGGAGATTCTAATGGACTTGTTAGGGGAGATTCTAATGGGCCTGTTAGGGGATATTCTAATGGGCCTGTTACGGGAGATTCTAATGGGCCTGTTAGGGGAGATTCTAATGGGCCTGTTACGGGAGATTCTAATGTACCTGTTAGGGGAGATTCTAATGTGTCTGTTGGGGAATATTCTAATAGCCTGTTAGGGGAGATTCTAATGGACTTTTTAGGGGAGATTCTAATGGACTTGTTAGGGGAGATTCTAATGGGCCTGTTAGGGGAGATTCTAATGGGTATGTTGGGGAATATTCTAATGGACTTGTTAGGGGAGATTCTAATAGACTTGTTAGGGGAGATTCTAATGGATTGTTAGGGGAGATTCTAATGGACTTGTTAGGGGAGATTCTAATGTACCTGTTAGGGAATATTCTAATGGACTTGTTAGGGGAGATTCTAATGGACCTGCTACATGAGATTCGAATGGACTTGTTGTAGGAGATTCTAATGGGCCTGTTAGGGGAGATTCTAATGGGCCTGTTAGGGGAGATTCGAATGGGCCTGTTACGGGAGATTCTAATGGGCCTGTTACGGGAGATTCTAATGGGCCTGTTAGGGGAGATTCTAATGGACTTGTTAGGGGAGATTCTAATGGGCCTGTTAGGGGATATTCTAATGGGCCTGTTACGGGAGATTCTAATGGGCCTGTTAGGGGAGATTCTAATGGGCCTGTTATGGGAGATTCTAATGTACCTGTTAGGGGAGATTCTAATGTGTCTGTTGGGGAATATTCTAATAGCCTGTTAGGGGAGATTCTAATGGACTTTTTAGGGGAGATTCTAATGGACTTGTTAGGGGAGATTCTAATGGGCCTGTTAGGGGAGATTCTAATGGGTATGTTGGGGAATATTCTAATGGACTTGTTAGGGGAGATTCTAATAGACTTGTTAGGGGAGATTCTAATGGATTGTTAGGGGAGATTCTAATGGACTTGTTAGGGGAGATTCTAATGTACCTGTTAGGGAATATTCTAATGGACTTGTTAGGGGAGATTCTAATGTACTTGTTAGGGGAGATTCTAATGGACTTGTTAGGGGAGATTCTAATGTACCTGTTAGGAGAGATTCTAATGGATTGTTAGGGGAGATTCTACAGGACTTGTTAGGGGAGATTCTAATGTACCTGTTAGGGGAGATTCTAATGCACTTGTTAGGGGAGATTCTAATGGACCAAAACATTAAACCAGGGGAGCTTCTTTGGCCAGTCCTTGCATCAAATTTGACTATACTATAAAACACACGTAGTAAAGTGTTTTTTTGTTGTTGCCTGCCACAATTACATGGTTTCCCTGCAGCTTATTAATTTATTGGCAATTTTGTTAAGCCTCTCCCAACAAAAGAGCCAGATGGGTGGATTGTTTGCGGTTGAATTCTTTAATGAATGAGAGGTGGGATGCTGCAGTGGTCAGCGTTCCATCTGCTGCTTGGCAGAGGATCACGGTGTCAGAACAGCAGCCTGTGTAGCTTGAATCACTAACGTGGCTGGCAAGACACATCGATCCTGGACATGGAGGGATAATAGGAGAACAAACAACATCCGCCTACTGTTTTTCACTTCAATGTATATGCTGTTATATCTCAGCATTGATGATTCTGATTGTTCGTATGATTATGTCATCATAATCGGGCTCTGCAGCTTTGCCGGGAACTTACAATGTCTTTGTGGTATAATGGGTAAGATCTGCACGGTAGGAGCCGTGACACGCACGGCGTGAGCAGGAAACCGCAGCGCTCAATAGAGTTGCAACCTACCGCGACCTGCTGTCTCACAGACATTCATAACTAAAGGAGCTTTTGTCCATCGTTTCTGGGAAAACCTGTCCGGTGCCCAGTTGCACGTTGAGGGGTTGCCAGACGCACCATTCCGAGGGCCAAGTTCCTCTGAGGAGTCATCGGGCCCCAGCAGAAGTGTTTCACCCAGCTGTCAGCTGCAGAATGCCATCATATCACTGCTTTATTACAAATGTCAGCCTCACCACTGGAAACGCCCCCCATTGATTAGAGTCCGGATAATTGGACTGTGGCAATCCAGGCTGAATGCTGGCGTTTAGCTGGAGGGCTTTAGGCTGGAGGCAATGTGGGCTGATCGAAGAACAGCCAGGGAGGGGGGAGGATGGGGGATGCAGGAATGGGGGAAATAGTATTTTGCATTACATTGCTTAGTAAGCCGAAACTCTACTGTAGATTCCTTTGAGGGTGTCACATAACAATACAATTACTAAATAAAATGTGTGTGAATCCCGATGTTGCCTCACCTCATCAGATCGCATTATCCTGTTGGGTATACCCCAGATCCCTCATCAATTATACAAATGGGCTGTTTAGAGCAGACGTCTGTTGTCTTAACCTGGAAGTCAATCAATGACATGTTCCAGATCAAATTTTGATCCTGTGACTTATTTCCTCCCAGCCACAAAAACAAACAAAAACACAATCATAACCCACGTCGAACTCTGCATATTTTATAACTCAGAGAGGCATCATTTAGCAGTAAAATATTCATGGTTTTAAATATGCCTGCTATGGTACAAATCTCAGTTTGTTTTCTAAGAATTTGGTAAGGAACCCCACAGAGAGGCTAGAGAGCGAGACTGCAGAGATCTGTAGAGAACAATGCTGCTTCCTGTCCTATTGTTATCCAATCACAATCCCCTCCATCCTGGCTGTTCGCTACTATAGCAACAAACTCCAACCTAAAGATATTCATCTCACTTTCTTTAATTTATATGTCTGTCTCACCTCATTTTCACTTTTGCATCGCAGTCATTTTGATATTCGTGGTACTTTCAAGAAACAGCGCTACAGAGCAGCATGTCCTTAAAGTACATCATTTTAACTGTCAGTCAGACATTGACACCCTTCTTTCCCTCAAAAGTCACTCCCAAGAAGACCGTGCAAAGTTGCCTTGCCAAGACACAGGTCCGTGTCAACTTGGTGTGTCACTGTGGAAACACGGAGTAGGAATGACTACATATCACTACATCTGAGAGGGAAGACGACAAGACAAGAACTCACAGTCACACTCTGCGAGCGGAGCCCCCCCCCACCCACCCCACCCACCCACATGTGCTGTTATCCAATTACAGTCCCACTTACTGCTTTAATCAATATGATCCGCGAATGCAGCACGTGTACCTGTTCACTAATTAATCTGGTTACGGCAAGATGATGAGATAGAGTGTTGTGTCTAAACGTAAGTGACGGCAGCATAACATTCACATTTAACAACGTTTTGCCTGCAAAGCGATGAGAACAGGTTGTGAGAACAGTTACTGTAGCACATATCCTGCTCTCCATAGAATTTGAGCACCAGATGCACAATATCCCAGAGAACCCCTCCAGGCTGAAGTGGAACTACATGCAGACGGGTGAGCAAGAATCCATCTCCACGAGCATCTGGCTCGGGCTTCAGCAGCACAGATTTTGATGGGAGTAGTCACATTTGTGATGGTTTAACGAGGACTGATGTTGATACTGAGAACGTCGCCTTGATCTCCTCTCGCCCGCCAATCCCTGTGAACGATCCTGGCAAATCATCCCTGCAATCTAGATGTGAATAGATAGTTGGACTAAAGACGACCCATTCCTCCCTCATTCCTCGTTGCATGTGTGTCCTTAATGTGGACAGTGATGTGTGGTGTCTGGTCTTAATGTGGACAGTGATGTGTAGTGTCTGGTCTTAATGTGGACAGTGATGTGTAGTGTCTGGTCTTAATGTGGACAGTGATGTGTAGTGTCTGGTCTTAATGTGGACAGTGATGTGTAGTGTCTGGTCTTAATGTGGACAGTGTTGTGTGGTGTCTGGTATTAATGTGGACAGTGATGTGTAGTGTCTGGTCTTAATGTGGACAGTGATGTGTAGTGTCTGGTCTTAATGTGGACAGTGTTGTGTGGTGTCTGGTATTAATGTGGACACTGATGTGTAGTGTCTGGTCTTAATGTGGACAGTGATGTGTGGTGTCTGGTCTTAATGTGGACAGTGATGTGTAGTGTCTGGTCTTAATGTGGACAGTGATGTGTGGTGTCTGGTCTTAATGTGGACAGTGATGTGTGGTGTCTGGTCTTAATGTGGACAGTGATGTGTGGTGTCTGGTCTTAATGTGGACAGTGATGTGTGGTGTCTGGTCTTAATGTGGACAGTGATGTGTGGTGTCTGGTCTTAATGTGGACAGTGTTGTGTAGTGTCTGGTCTTAATGTGGACAGTGTTGTGTAGTGCCTGGTCTTAATGTGGACAGTGTTGTGTAGTGCCTGGTCTTAATGTGGACAGTGATGTGTGGTGTCTGGTCTTAATGTGGACAGTAATGTGTAGTGTCTGGTCTTAATGTGGACAGTGATGTGTAGTCCCTGGTCTTAATGTGGACAGTGATGTGTAGTGTCTGGTCTTAATGTGGACAGTGATGTGTAGTGTCTGGTCTTAATGTGGACAGTGATGTGTAGTGTCTGGTCTTAATGTGGACAGTGATGTGTAGTGCCTGGTCTTAAAGTGGACAGTGATGTGTGGTGCCTGGTCTTAATGTGGACAGCGATGTGTGGCCTTCATGTTCTATGTGTTTTATACAGTGGAACGCATTTCTTGCCAGCTCTAACCCCATACATCAATGATGTCGCTCTTGCTGCTGGTGATTCTCTGATCCACCTCTACGCAGACGACACCATTCTATAGACTTCTGGCCCCTCGGACACTGTGTTAACAAACCTCCAGACGAGCTTCAATCCCATACAACACTCCTTCCGTGGCCTCCAACTGCTCTTAAATGCTAGTAAAACTAAATGCATGATCTTCAACCGATCGCTGCCCGCACCCGCCCGCCCATCTAGCATCACTACTCTGCACGGTTCTGACTTAGAATCTGTGGACAACTACAAATACCTAGGTGTCTGGACTGTAAACTCTCCTTCCAGACTCACATTAAGCATCTCCAATCCAAAATTAAATGTAGAATCGGCTTCCTATTTCGCAACAAAGCATCCTTCACTCATGCTGCCAAACATACCCTCGTAAAACTGACTATCCTACCGATCCTTGACTTCGGCGATGTCATTTACAAAATAGCCTCCAATACCCTACTCAGCAAATTGGATGCAGTTTATCATAGTTCCATCTGTTTTGTCACCAAAGCCCCATATACTACCCACCACCTCGACCTGTATACTCTCGTTGGCTGGCCCTTGCTTCATATTCGTAGCCAAACCCACTGGCTCCAGGTCATCTTTTAGTCTTTGCTAGGTAAAGCCCCGCCTTATCTCAGCTCACTGGTCACCATAGAGGCACCTAACCGTAGCACACGCTCCGGCAGGTATATTTCACTGGTCACCCCCAAAGCCAACTCCTCCTTTGGCCGCCTTTCGTTCCAGTTCTCTGCTGCCAATGACTGGAACGAACTGAAAAAATCACTGAAGCTGGAGACTCATATCTCCCTCACTAACTTTAAACATCAACTGTCAGAGCAGCTTACAGACCATTGCACCTGTACACAGCCCATCTGTAAATAGCACACCCAACTACCTCATCCCCATATTGTTACTATTATTTTTTTGCTCCTTTGCACCCCAGTATCTCTACTTGCACATTCCTCTTCTGCACATCTATCACTCCAGTGTTTAATTGCTAAATTCAAATTATTTCGTCACTATGGCCTATTTATGGCCTTACCTCCCTAATCTTACTTCATTTGCACACACTGTATATAGACTTTCCTGATGTGTTATTGACTTTGCCTTTATATATTCCATGTGTAACTCTGTGTTGTTGTTTGTGTCTCACTGCTTTGCTTTGTCTTGGCCAAATCGCAGTTGTAGATGAGAGCCTGTTCTTCCCTGGTTAAATAAATAAAACATTTAAACTACGTAGTAATCAATAACAATGTAATATTAAAAATAACAAGGTATAAGAAAAACACACAAGATATAAAACAAAGAAATGAGAAGAACACTATACAGTAGATAAGAATACTTTATACCTGGTCAATTCCACAACCATATTTACAATGTTCAGTATACTGGATCGATAGAGGTAGATATGTATAGTGGTAAGGTGACTAGGCTTCAGGATATATGATAAACAGAGTGGAAGCAGCGTATATGATTATTGTACGTGAGTGGGTGTGTGTAGAGTCAGTATAAATGTATGTGCATATTGTGTGTGTGTGTGTGTGTGTGTGTGTGTGTGTGTGTGTGTGTGTGTGTGTGTGTGTGTGTGTGTGTGTGTGTGTGTGTGTTGGAGTATCAGTGTGTGTAATGTGTGTGTTGGAGTATCAGTGTGTGTAATGTGTGTGTTGGAGTATCAGTGTGTGTAATGTGTGTGTGTTGGAGTATCAGTGTGTGTAATGTGTGTGTTGGAGTATCAGTGTGTGTAATGTGTGTGTTGGAGTATCAGTGTGTGTAGGGCCCTGTCAGTGAGCATAGAGAGTGCAAAAAAAAGAACAAAATACAAAGGTCAACTCAGATAGTCCGTATAGCCATTTTGTTGGCTATTTACTTAGCTATTTACTTAGCTATTTACTTAGCTATTTACTTAGCTATTTACTTAGCAATTTACTTAGCGATTTACTTAGCTATTTACTTAGCTATTTACTTAGCTATTTACTTAGCGATTTACTTAGCGATTTACTTAGCGATTTACTTAGCGATTTACTTAGCTATTTACTTAGCTATTTACTTAGCTATTTACTTAGCTATTTACTTAGCTATTTAGCAGTCTTATGGCATGGGAGATAGAAGCTGCTCAGGAGCCTTTTGGTGTCAGACTTAATGCACCGGTACCGCTTACAGAATAGAACAGTCCATGGCTTGGGTGGTTTAATGATTTTCAGGGCCTTCCTTTCACACCGCCTGACAGAGGTCCTGGATGGCAGGGAGCTCGGCCCCAGTGATGTACTGCGCTGTCCGTACCACCCACTGTAGGTCCATGCGATAGAGCGCAGTGCTTTTGACATACCAAGCAGTGATGCAGTCAGTCAATATGCTCTCAATGGTACCGCTGTAGATCCTTTTGAGGATTTGAGGGCCCATGCCAAACTTTTTTGTGCCTTATTCGACAGTGCGTGTGTGTGTGAACCATTTTAAGTTCTTAGTACATCAACTCCATCATCCCAGACACCCAAGATCCCCCCCCCCCCCCCGCGTGTCCTATAGTCCACAATCAACTCCTTGATCTTACTGTCGTCAGGAGGTTGCTGTTCTGGCCCCATACTGCCAAGTCACTGATCTCCTCCCTGTAGGCTGTCTCATCGTCGCCAGTGATCAGGCCTACCACCGTCATGTAGTCAGCAAACTAGATGACGGTATTGGAATCGTATGTGGCCATGCAGTCATGGGTGAACAGGGCGTACAGGAGGGGACTAAGCACACACCCCTGTGGGGCCACCGTGTTGAGGGTCATTGTGGCAGAGGTGATGTCTACCTTCACCATCTGGGGTCGGCCCGTCAGGTTGTCCAGGATCCAGTTGCAGAGGGAAGTGTGACAAGCTTGGAGGGGACCAATGGGGTTGAACACTGAGCAGTAGTCAATGAACAGAAATATCACATACACTACATGACCAAAGGTATGCGGACACCTGCTCGTTAAACATCTCATTCCAAAATCTTAAGCAATAACATGGAGTTGGTCCCTCTTGCTACTAGAACAGCCTCCACTCTTCAGGAACGTTTTCCACTAGATGTTGGAAGTGGTTGGAACTTGCTTCCATTCAGCCACAAGAGCATTTGTGAGGTCGGGCACTGATGTTTGGCGATTAGGCCTGGCTCGCTGTCAGCGTTCAAATTCATCCCAAAGGTGTCCGATGGGGTTGAGCTCAGGGCTCTTTGCAGGCCAGTCAAGTTCTTCCACACCGATCTCAACAAACCATTTCTGTATGGACCTTGCTTTGTGTTAACTGCCTTGTTCAGGTGCAGGACAACATATTTTTACCTTGTCAGCTCTGGGATTTGATCTTACAGAAGTCCAACACTAACCACTAGGCTACCTGCCGCCCCAGTTGATTCCCTAAGTTCAATACATTTTTGAATATGGTTGAATTCCATTTTAAAGTCTGGTTTCCATGATTCCGTCCGTGTTCTCCGCATCACAGATTTTATAGGGCCCTACAACTCAACTCTGCCATTGTATGTGTGTGGTGTGTTTGTGCTGTGTGTGTAGTGTGTGTGTAGTGCGTGTGGTGTGTGTGTGTGTGTGTGTGTGTGTGTGTGTGTGTGTGTGTGTGTGTGTGTGTGTGTGTGTGTGTGTGTATGCATGCTTGTTCATTTGTGTGAGATGAAAAGATGCTCAGTGATGACATAACTTCTTGGCCCCTCTCGTTGACTTTGTTCCGTCTTTGCAGTTTGAGATGACAGCAAAGCAACAGGGCTCCCTTTCTTCCATCTCATTCAGAATAATTGCTCAGCTCCACTGCCAAGCTTATAACAGGACATGTCAGACGCACAGAGAGCATTGTAGTGGAGACTCACTGTGTAAACCCAGCTTATAACAGGACATGTCAGACACACAGAGAGCATTGTAGTGGAGACTCACTGTGTAAACCAAGCTTATAACAGGACATGTCAGACGCACAGAGAGCATTGTAGTGGAGACTCACTGTGTAAACCCAGCTTATAACAGGACATGTCAGACACACAGAGAGCATTGTAGTGGAAACTCACTGTGTAAACCAAGCTTATAACAGGACATGTCAGACACACAGAGAGCATTGTAGTGGAGACTCACTGTGTAAACCAAGCTTATAACAGGACATGTCAGACGCACAGAGAGCATTGTAGTGGAGACTCACTGTGTAAACCAAGCTTATAACAGGACATGTCAGACACACAGAGAGCATTGTAGTGGAGACTCACTGTGTAAACCAAGCTTATAACAGGACATGTCAGACGCACAGAGAGCATTGTAGTGGAGACTCACTGTGTAAACCCAGCTTATAACAGGACATGTCAGACGCACAGAGAGCATTGTAGTGGAGACTCACTGGGTAAACCCAGCTTATAACAGGACATGTCAGACGCACAGAGAGCATTGTAGTGGAGACTCACTGTGTAAACCCAGCTTATAACAGGACATGTCAGACGCACAGAGAGCATTGTAGTGGAGACTCACTGTGTAAACCCAGCTTATAACAGGACATGTCAGACGCACAGAGAGCATTGTAGTGGAGACTCACTGGGTAAGCCCAGGCAGATGGTAGAAGCTAAGTCCCAGGTTGGGAATAAACACTCCTTTGTAATGTTATGCCAGGGTTTAGCAACAAGTTCTGTCAGTGTGAAAAAGGCAAGTGCTGAGCATAGCGATTAGTCACTGCTAAGAGCCGTGTTAAGACCTTTTTGTGAATAGTATCAGATTCATCAAAGTAGTGTACATGCCTATGTTTACATGGAGGTATCCAGGTACTCTATGTATTGCATACAACACTGACATGAATCAAGGTGTGTTATTTTCCAAATGCAAAGTTTATTATTTACAATTCTAAATGAAAAGCAGTCCTGTAATAAGTTATCTTCACATCAGTGCATCTGCACGAAGAGGTGCCTTCTAGTAATATATCAATCCACATCATAATAACACTTCACGCCACAACAAGAAATATGGTTTATGAAGCCTTTTTTTAATTAGAAAAGCAAATTGTGTTTTGTTAATGTTGTACGAAGAGCAACAGAATAACAGATGTTTTGATACAATGGAAGACATAGAAGATCCTTCCAGGAGTTTATGATAAGGAGCTGACCCCAGAACACATGTCATGTATTCAGTAATATCAACATCCAGTCTGACCCCAGAACACATGTCATGTATTCAGTAATATCAACATCCAGTCTGACCCCAGAACACATGTCATGTATTCAGTAATATCAACATCCAGTCTGACCCCAGAACACATGTCATGTATTCAGTAATATCACTACTTCAAAGACGATAGAGCATCTTAGGTACAGATGCCCCAGAGAGGCTTGAACCAAAGCACCAGTAGTAACTACTAGGCTCCTAGATGGCAATACACTGCACATCTGGCACCCTCCACAAATAACTAGTGTCCATTAGGTAAACATGTTCCAACTAGACTTCATGCTTGAGCTCATATTTCTCAGGCTAGGGATCTAAAAGAGTTGAGTTATTACCGACGACAACATGACCTGATGCTAGGAGCTTGTTATGTCAGTGGTTTTATGTCAGAAAGGAAGGGATCTATTTTAAACTCTGGGAAATATGTATCTTTTAGTTGGTTGAGGTCAGTTCAGTTGAACACAGGTTTTTCTGTATGTAATATTATTTGTTTAGTAAAAAGCGAGAACTGGCTAGTAGAGGTTGTGACTAACGGCGAGTAAACTCTAGGCTATGGTGTAGGAATAAAGAGAGTCATAATTTATACACGCTATAAGCTCTCAGTAATGTATTGGGTAAATAAACAATTGGGTAATGAACTAATGGAGAAATGATCGGTCAATGAAATCATGATATCTTTCTAGAGATGAGTTCATTTATATTTTGTGCCAAATATCGCTGCATGTTTTAGCAAGTATCTCCACACCTCTACATGTTTTAGCAGGTATCTCCACACCTCTGCATGTTTTAGCAGGTATCTCCACACCTCTGCATGTTTTAGCAGGTATCTCCACACCTCTGCATGTTTTAGCAGGTATCTCCACACCTCTACATGTTTTAGCAGGTATCTCCACACCTCTACATGTTTTAGCAGGTATCGCCACACCTCTGCATGTTTTAGCAGGTATCTCCACACCTCTACATGTTTTAGCAGGTATCTCCACACCTCTACATGTTTTAGCAGGTATCTCCACACCTCTGCATGTTTTAGCAGGTATCTCCACACCTCTACATGTTTTAGCAGGTATCTCCACACCTCTGCATGTTTTAGCAGGTATCTCCACACCTCTGCATGTTTTAGCAGGTATCTCCACACCTCTACATGTTTTAGCAGGTATCTCCACACCTCTACATGTTTTAGCAGGTATCTCCACACCTCTGCATGTTTTAGCAGGTATCTCCACACCTCTACATGTTTTAGCAGGTATCTCCACACCTCTGCATGTTTTAGCAGGTATCTCCACACCTCTACATGTTTTAGCAGGTATCTCCACACCTCTGCATGTTTTAGCAGGTATCTCCACACCTCTGCATGTTTTAGCAGGTATCTCCACACCTCTACATGTTTTAGCAGGTATCTCCACACCTCTACATGTTTTAGCAGGTATCTCCACACCTCTGCATGTTTTAGCAGGTATCTCCACACCTCTACATGTTTTAGCAGGTATCTCCACACCTCTGCATGTTTTAGCAGGCATCTCCACACCTCTGCATGTTTTAGCAGGTATCTCCACACCTCTACATGTTTTAGCAGGTATCTCCACACCTCTACATGTTTTAGCAGGTATCTCCACACCTCTACATGTTTTAGCAGGTATCTCCACATCTCTGCATGTTTTAGCAGGTATCTCCACCCCTCTGCATGTTTTGGCAGGTATCTCCACACCTCTGCATGTTTTAGCAGGTATCTCCACCCCTCTGCATGTTTTAGCAGGTATCTCCACACCTCTCTGCATGTTTTAGCAGGTATCTCCACACCTCTGCATGTTTTAGCAGGTATCTCCACACCTCTACATGTTTTAGCAGGTATCTCCACACCTCTACATGTTTTAGCAGGTATCTCCACACCTCTGCATGTTTTAGCAGATATCGCCGAATACAAATGCCATTGATGAGATCAGCTTAACTAATTGTTAGTAGCGTTTTGGGTAATAATACTATTAAAACATATTTTGAGAAATATTGGAAGGATATAAACCAAAATGGTGACCCTTTTAATTAAAGCTGATAGTATTCAGAATACAACAGTGCATATGATTGACATATAACCAGTAAAGTACAGTGGAATTCAATAGACTCCTTTTTCAGGTGCTTAAATCTTCAACTAAAATTACAAAAGATTTGTAATTCTGGGGGACACCTATAAAACCTGTTGTAAACCGGGTGGTTCGAGCCCTCAATGCTGATTGGCTGACAGACGTGGTATGGTCCCCAAAAATATTTTTACTGCTCTAATAACATTGGTAATCAGTTTATAATAGCAATAAGGCACCTCGGGGGTTTGTGGTATATTTCCAATATACCACGGCTAAGGGCTGTGTCCAGGCACTCAGCGGTGCGTCGTGCATAACAACAATCAGTAGCTGTGGTATATTGGCCATATACCACACCCCCTCGGGCCTTATTGGTTAAATATAGTGCTATTCAGTTCAGTGTGTCATTGATCAAGGTTGGGGCTGAAAATAGAGGGCGTTTAAGATGGATTAATGTTGGTTCCTTCCAGTACTGTGCAAGGCTGAAGCATACCCAAAGCCAACGGCTCCGCAACTCCACAGAAAGAAAAACCATGCTGAGAAGGCGAGGGAAAATAATGGAATTTGCCAGAGTCCTCTGGCCTCGCTAAGGTTGAGATGTGCAGGTGGAGGGGTGAGAGTGAGGGTGAAGGCAGATTAAGGCCTTACCTTCCTGGACCGCCTGGAAAGGGTTGTTCCCATCCACAAACTCCACAGAGATGGTGATCTTCTCAGTCTCCAGGATCTCGTTGTTGAGGTTGAGGTCCGCCACGGCCATGCGGAACACCTCGTCGTCCTTCCTGGCAGACTCATCAAAGATGGCCCCTATGGAGAGAGAGGGGGAGAAGGAGAGAGAGAAGGAGAGAGACCGGGGGGTACGAAGAGAGAAGGAGAGAGAAAGAAGGAAAGCGGGAGGAAGAACAATGATGAGGGATCATCGTGACTGAGGAAAGAATCAAGCAAGTCTCTTAGGTCTCATACTGTATATGTAACTACAATCAATAGAAATCAATAGAACCAATATAAATCAAAAAAACCAATAGAACCAATAGAAATCAAAAGAACCAATTGAACCAATAGAAATCAATAGAACCAATAGAAATCCAAAGAACCAATAGAACGAATAGAAATCAATGGAAGCAAAATACACTACCATTCAAAAGTTTGGAGTCACTTAGAAATGTCCTTGTTTTGTTGTAAATTACTATTGTAGCTGGAAATATCTGAATATCTACATAGGCGTACAGAGGCCCATTATCAGTAACCATCACTCCTGTGTTCCAATGGCACGTTGTGTTAGCTAATCAAAGTTTATAATTTTAAAAGGCTAATTGATCATTAGAAAATCCTTTTGCAATTATGTTAGCACAACTGAAAACTGTTGTTCTGATTAAAGAAGCAATAAAACTGGCCATCATTAGACTAGTTAGACTTTAGACTAGTATCTGGAGCATCAGCATTTGTGGGATCGATTACAGGATCAAAATAGCCAGAAACAAATTACTTTCTTCTGAAACTCGTCAGTCCATTCTTGTTCTGAGAAATGAATGCTATTCCATGCAAGAAATTGCCAAGAAACTGAAGATCTCATACAACGCTGTCTACTACTCCCTTCACAGAACGGAGCAAACTGGCTCTAACCAGAATAGAAAGAGGAGTGGGAGGCCTCGGTGCACAACTGAGCAAGAGGACAAGTACATTAGAGTGTCTAGTTTGAGAAACAGACACCAAACAAGTCCTAAACTAGCAGCTTCATTAAATAGTACCCGCAAAACACCAGTCACAACGTCAACAGTGAAGTCAGTGATTCCGGGATGCTGGCCTTCTAGGCAGAGTTCCTCTGTCCTGTGTTCTTTTGCTCATCTTAATATTTTATTTTTATTGGCCAGTCTGAGATATGGCTTTTTCTTTGCAACTCTGCCTAGAAGACCAGTATCCCGGAGTCGCCTCTTCACTGTTGACGTTGAGAGGAAACGGAAAGTATGCCAGAGTCAATGGATGGATACAATACAGGAAACAAACCACCTACATGGTGCAGGAATCCAAATAAATCCATCAGATTACCACCCGCAGCTTTTCTATATATATATATATATATATATATACACAGTATATCTTCTTCTGGCCATGCATTTCCTCTCTGGTTGTTGCCTGCAGCAAGTAACTGTTTAAAACTGCTCACTGAAGCAATGCTAAATGCAGTTTGCTGACCAGCAAATAGTCCTCATTTAGAAATAGATGGTGTGTATGATACGGATTGGTGATTCATACAGTAAACTGACCAATTTGGAGCTATGCTCACATTTTGGGGCCGAGTGCAGGTCAGTGTGATATTTGTTCACACTCTTCGCTGACCTATCAGATCATCAAGTAAATGGTGCTAGAAGGACCGTGGGAAACTACATTGACCATTGAAACAATACAGGTAAAATCCATTATGAACTATAAAACACATTGCGGGACAAAGTCAGTCCTTGTATTTGTATTTATTACGGACCGACATTAGTTCCTGCCAAGGCAGCAGCTACTCTTCCTGGGGTCCAAACAAGATTAAGGCTATTACATCACAAAATAAAACAGTACACAACAGTACACATCACACAACACATTATTACACAACTACTCTACCACCACATATCTACAATACAGCACATTATTACACACTACTCTACCACAACATATCTACAATACTGTTAAGGTTTTCTTCCGGTGAATGAGAGGAGGACAAAAAATGCAGCGTGGTTATTTCGATACATCTTTAATAAAAGATAAACACGAACAATACAAAACAATAAACGTAACGTGAAAAACCTAAACAGCCTATTCTGGTGCAAACAAACAGAGACAGGAACAATCACCCACGAAACACTCAAAGAATATGGCTGCCTAAATATGGTTCCCAATCAGAGACAACAATAAACACCTGCCTCTGATTGAGAACCACTCTAGGCAACCATAGACTTACCTAGACAACTCTACTATACCACAATCCCATGACCTACAAAAACCCCAAGACAAAACACACCACATAAATAACCCATGTCACACCCTGGCCTGACCAAAATAATAAAGAAAACACAAAATACTAAGACCAGGGCTACACACTACTCTACCACAACATATCTACAATACAATACATTATTACACACTACTCTACCACAACATATCTACAATACAACACATTATTACACACTACTCTACCACTACATATCTACAATACAACACATTATTACACCACTACATATCTACAATACAACACATTATTACACACTACATATCTACAATACAACACATTATAACACACTACTCTACCACTACATATCTACAATACAACACATTATTACACACTACTCTACCACTACATCTCTACAATACAACACATTATTACACACTACTCTACCACAACATATCTACAATACAACACATTATTACACACTACTCTACCACAACATACAGTCTCTACAATACAAAATCCATAACACAGCAATATAACAATAATGCAATGTACTTGTGTGTAGATGCCATGTGTTAGCATGTGTGTGTGTGTGTGTGTGTGTGTGTGTGTGTGTGTGTGTGTGTGTGTGTGTGTGTGTGTGTGTGTGTGTGTGTGTGTGTGTGGAGTTTTATCTGTTTCATTTCAAATCTGATTTTACTGTTTGCATGAGTTACTTGATGTGGAGTACTGTTCAACGTAGTCATGGCTCTATGTTAGGGGTGGGCAGCTCCAGTACTCTGGGACCTGATTGGTGTCACACTTTTTCTCCATCCCCAGCAAACACAGCTGATTAATCACATTACATTCTAAACTGAAGATCATGATTAGGTGATTATTGGAGTCAGGTGTGTTAGCTGGGGCTGGGGCAAAACTGTGACACCAATCAAGCCCCTGAGGATTGGAATTGCCCAACCCTGCTCTATATAGTACTGTGTGCTTCCCATAGTTTGATATGCACTTGGGGACTGTGAATAGTCCTCTGGTGGCATGTCTTGTGGGGTTTGCATGGGTGTCTGAGCTGTGTGCTAGTCGTTTAAACAGACAACTCGGTGCTTTAAACACGTCAATACCTCTCACAAACGCAAATAGTGACGCAGTCAATCTCTCTTCTACTTTGAGCCAGGAGAAATGTACATGTATTTTACTGATGTTACCTCTTGGTGTACATTTACAGGCCAGCCGTGCTGCTCTGTTCTGAGCCAGCTGTAATTTGCTGTAATGTCCCTCTTTGTGGCACTTCATGATATGACTGGGCATCAGTCCAAGTGAGACCAGAATAGGGTCTGTGTGACTTGTTTTGTTGATAGAAAGCAGAGCAGTGCTATGTTATTGACAGACCTCTTCCCATCTTAGCTACCGTTGTATCAATATTTTTATGACTAAGCAGTTTAGTCTCCTCAACTTGCTCAATTTCCACATTATTCTATAAAATATTTAGTTGGGGTTTAGGGTTTAGTGAATGATTTGTCCCAAATACAATCTTTTAACTTTTTTAAATATTTAGGACTAGCTTATTTCTTGCCACCCATTCTGAAACTGACTGCAGATCTTTGTTAAGTGTTGCAGTGATTTCACTTGCTGTGGTAACTGATGTGTATAGTGTTGAGTCATTAGCATACATAGACACACAGGCCAGTGGCAGGTCATTAGTAAAGATTGAAAAAAGTAAGGGGCCTAGACAGCTGCCCTGGGGAATGCCTGACACTACCTGGATTATGTTGGAGAGGCTTCCATTAAAGACCGCCCTCTGTGTTCTTCAATCATCAGTTATTTGTGTAAGTGTTGTGCATGTTGAATGCCCTTCCCTATAAGCATGCTGAAAGTATGCTGTTCATCCGTTTACTGTGAAATAGCATTGCATCTGGTCAAATAATGTTTTTCTCCAAAGGTTTACTAAGGGTTGGTAACAAGCTGATTGGTCGGCTGTTTCAGACAGTAAAGGGTGCTTTGCTATTCTTGAGTAGAGGAATGACTTTTACTTCCCTCCAGGCCTGAGGGCACACACTTTTCTGTAGGCCTAGATTGAAGAGAGTGGCAATATAGTTTGCTATCATCCTCAGTCATTTTCCATCCAAGTTGTCAGACCCAGATGGCTTGTCATTGTTGACAGACAACAATATATTCACTTTACGGAATTCAAAATTATAACGCTTGTCTTTCATAATTAAGTCAGTTACGCATGTTCAGAATTTGTTCTTGGCATCTCATGCCTAAGTTTGCTAATCTTGCCAATGAAAACATCATGAAAGTAGTTGGCATGAGTTTTGTGATGAATGAGCCATCTGATTCAATGAATGATGAAGCTCTGTTTGCCTTTTTGGCCAAAATGTAATTTAACGTGTTCCAACGTATTATCACTTTATATTCATTCATCTTTGTTTCATAGTGTAGTTTCTTCTTTTTGTTTAGTTAAGTCACATGCTTTCTCAATTTACAGCACCTTTGCCAATGGGCTGTGCAGCCAGACTTATTTGCTATTCCTTTTGCCTCATCCCTCTCAAACATACCATTTTTCAAATCCTCATCAATCCATGGGGATTTAACAGTTTTACAGTCATTTTCTTAATGGGTGCATGCTTATTAGTAATTGGAATAAGCAATTTAATAAATGCGTCAAGTGCAGCGTCTGGTTGATCCTCATTACACAGCACAGACCAGCAAATATTCTTTACATCTTCAACATCGGGGCTCCCGAGTGGCGCAGCGGTCTAAGGTACTGCATCTGTGTGCTAGAGGCATCATTACAGACCCTGGTTCAATTCCAGACAACCGGCCATGATTGGGAGTCCCATAGGGCGATGCACAATTTGGCCGGGGTAGGCCGTCACTGTAAATCACAATTTGTTCTTAACTGACTTGCTTAGTTATATAAAAAATATTTAAAAAAGATGAATCACTACAAAACCTCTTGTATGATCTCCTATACACTATATTAGGCCCAGCCTTTGGAACTTTGGTTTTCCTAGATATGGCAACTATATGGCTACTATATTATGATCACTATTTCCAATGGATGTGGATGCTGCTTTAAAGCAGATTTCTGCAGCATTAGTAAAGATTGTTGTAATCGGTGAATAGGCCTATCACCATTGTGTTGTCAGCAAACTTAATGATGGTATTGGAGTTGTGTGCGGCCACACAGTCATGGGTGAACATGGAGTACAGGAGGGAGCTAAGCACACAACTCTGAGGGGCCCCAATGTTGCCTACCCTCACCACCAAGGGGCGGCGCATTAGGAGGGAAGTGTTCAGTCCTAGGGTCCTTAGCTTGGTGATGAGCTTAGAGGGAGGGTACTATGGTGTTGAACGCTGAGCTGTTGTCAATGAACAGCACTACAGTGCAGTGAAAAAGTATTTGCCCCTTCTGATTTCCTCTATCTTTGAATTATTTTCAATATGAATATGAATATCTTCAACCATAAGCTAATATTAGATAAAAGGAATATGAGTTTACAAATAACCGCCTAAAAATGTATACTTATTTTATTTATTGAAGTAGCAAAAGTTATGCAACACCCAATGCGAAAAAGTAATTGCCCCCTTACACTCAATACCTGGTTCTGCCACCCTTAGCTGCAGTGATTGCAACCAAACACTTATTGTAGTTTTAGCCCACTCTTCCATGCAGAACTGCTTTAACTCCGCGACATTTGTGTTTTTTTGTGTGTTTTTTAAATAATTTTACCCCCTTTTCGTGGTATCCAATTATTAGTAGTTACTAACTTGTCTCATCTCTTCAACTCCCGTACGGGCTCGGGAGAGGCGAAGGTCGAAAGCCATGCGTCCTCCTAAACACAACCCAACCAAGCTGCACTGCTTCTTAACACAGCGTGCATCCAACCCGGACCAATGTGTCGGAGGAAACACCGTGCACCTGGTGACCTGGTTAGCGCGCACTGCGCCCAGCCCACCACAGGAGTCGCTATTGCACAATGAGACAAGGATATCCCTACCTGCCAAACCCTCCCTAACGATGCTAGGCCAATTGTGCGTCGCCCCATGGACCTCCCGGTCGCGGTCGGCTGCAACAGAGGTGGCACATTTAGCAATGCAATGCAGTGCCTTAGACAGCGCCACCCGGGAGGCCATCTGCAACTACTCGTTGCAGGTCCTGCCACAACATCTTTATTGAGATTAGGTCTGGACTTTGACTAGGCCATTCCAAAACTTGTTGATTTTTAACCATTTTCATGTAGACTTGATTGTGTGTTTTGGATCATTGTCTTGCTGCATGATCCAGCTGCACTTTAGTTTCAGCTCACAGACAGATGGCCTGACATTCTGATACAGAGCATAATTCATGGTTCCTTCTATTAAGGCAAATCTTCCAGGTCCTGAGGCAGCAAAGCATCCCCAAACCATCACACTACCACCACCATGCTTGACCGTTGGTATGAGGTTTTTACTGTGGAATGTACTGTTTGGTTTTCGACATTATGGGACTCGTCTCATCCAAAACATTGACGCAAGTTTGTCAAAAGCACCTGGATGGTCATCAAGACAGGTGAGTCAAAAGTATAACTTTTTGGATGACATAGGTTAGAGTTATGGTCAGATTTGCCAAATGGTGTTTCTGTGTGTGAAATAAAGGTGATCTAGAGGGGTTTTTTGCATCTAGTTGCACAGGTGACATTCTGGTAGAATTTTGGCAAAACAGATTTGAGTTTTCCTGCATTAAAATCACCGGCCACTAGAAGTGGCGCCGCTGAACATTTCCTTACTTATGACCTTATACAGCTCATTGAATGCGGTCTTAGAGCCAGCATCGGTTTGTGGTGGTAAACAGATAGCTACAAAAAATATAGATGAAAACTCGAAATAGTCTACAGATTATCATGAGGTATTCTAACTCCGGCGAGCAGAACCTTGAGACCTCCTTAATATTAGAGTTGTTAACAAAAAGACACACCTACTCCCTGCTGTTCTGCCGATGCATAGAAAAACAAGCTCGATGTACAGTGTATTATCCATGTCCTTCATCAGCCACGACTCTGAGAATCATAGGATATTCCAGTTCTTCAGGTCCTGTTGATAGGATAATCTGGAACGGCGCTCATCCAGTTTGTTTTCCAGTGATTGTAAGTTTGTCAGTAGAACGGAGGGTAGAGGCGGTTTACGTACTCCCAGACTTAGTTTTGTCAGGGTGCCCACACGTCGACTTCTCTTACTCCGCCTTCTTCTTATCCAAGTCTCGGGGATTAGGGCCTGTTCCAGGTTGAGCAGTATGTCCCGAGCCTCCGACTCGTTGAAGTAGAAATCTTCATCCAAATGAAGGTTAGTGATCACTGTTCTCAAGGTTAGTGATCGCTTTAGAAGCTCTTTTCGGTCATAGGAAAATACGCCGGAAACATTATGTACAACCAAAAGTTAAGCTCAGCAAAAAAATATATAATCAAATAGCAAAATTGGTCAGGAGCCTGTAAAACGACTGCTATCCATTGTAGCGCTATTCTGGGTGTCATATGTCATTGATCCCTCTGTGATTGTGGTGTTATGTCTCCCTGGTTGTACAGTAGTATGATCATTCTACTATTAAATATCAGAGTTTACAGGGATATGATCAAATGACAGCCTGGTAAAAACAATGATTTCAAAGCCCTGCGAACACCGTCAGGACTTTTACAAGACACATCCCCCTCCCAACCATCAGCAATGCAATCACTTTGTCTCCAATCCTCTGCAAACACATAATAATAGCTCTTTTATCTAGGCCCCGGAACTGAGTTGCCATAGAAACAAATTTCAAGGAGGAGGCTTTAAAACACACTAAAGTAATTGTCTAGTGTTTCCAGATTTCTATGAAATATGACCTATAATTAATTACAATACGAGTAAAGTAGTTTTTCTTACAAAAAGTGTTAATTAAGTATGTTAAAAATAAGCTCTTCTGTGTTGGAATTGAGTGGGCGTACCCCAACAACAGGATGGTGTGGGCGTACCCCACAACAGAATGGTGTGAACATACCCAACAACAGAATGGTGTGGGCGTACCCCACAACAGAATGGTGTGAACATACCCAACAACAGAATGGTGTGGGCGTACCCCACAACAGAATGGTGTGAACATACCCAACAACAGAATTGTGTGGGAGTACCCAACAATAGAATGGTGTGGGCGTACCCCAACTACAGGATGGTGTGGGCGTACCCCACAACAGAATGGTGTGAACATACCCAACAACAGAATGGTGTGGGCGTACCCCACAACAGAATGGTGTGAACATACCCAACAACAGAATGGTGTGGGCGTACCCCACAACAGAATGGTGTGAACATACCCAACAACAGAATGGTGTGGGAGTACCCAACAACAGAATGGTGTGAACATACCCAACAACAGAATGGTGTGGGCGTACCCCACAACAGAATGGTGTGAACATACCCAACAACAGAATGGTGCGGGAGTACCCCACAACAGAATGGTGTGGGCGTACCCAACAACAGAATGGTGTGAACATATACCGGTCAATTAAAATATTAATGCGAATAGACCGCTGACTGACCAGCTCATCCTCCTCAGGAGGATCACATCATCCTCTTTGAGGAAATAGCAAGTACTTTGAAATGGTCTGTTTGAGATACAAGTCGACCACATTATTTGGGTTTGAGTATGAGTTACATATGAGTTGGGTACGAATATGAGTTAGCAGAATACCAACTTTTAAAAGTGAGATGTTCACTGGACAGTTACTTTAAAGCATATCTTACCTGTGGCAGTATTATATGGTAAAGAGTACCTCTAAAACCATCAGCTATTCAAACGGTTCAATAATGAAAACATGAATTAAATTAATTTACTGGTGGGCGTGAGCTCACCCATATATTCACAACAAATTATTAATCAAAATATTATGAGTAATCAACAAACAGTTTCCAAACATACAAATGTGATTTTAAAGTTGTTGGAATACCATTAATTTTTAATTAAATAACTAAAAAATAACTTTCTACTGACATTCAATCATGCCTTAATCAGTGAGCTTCGTCATTTGTCTCATAATGTTCCTCAGCTGGGCAATATCAAGTGATTTTACATCAGATCTAAGATCTGTGACCAGATACTTGTTGCATACCAAGGGATTTATCAAGGGATGGCAAACCATACTGGACAGTGCACACTGGCATCTGATAGCAGCTGCAAACATACAGGTATGTGCCAAAATAAAGGAAACACCAACAGAGTGTCTTTGTGGGGCGTTGGGCCACCAGGAACAACCAGAACAGCTTCAAGTGTTTTCCTTTATTTTGGCAGTTACCAGTACATAGCATATAGCAACAGAGTGTCTTCATAGGGCGTTGGGCCACCACGAACAACCAGAACAGCTTCAAGTGTTTTCATTTATTTTGGCAGTTACCAGTACATAGCATATAGCAACAGAGTGTCTTCATAGGGCGTTGGGCCACCAGGAACAACCAGAACAGCTTCAAGTGTTTTCCTTTATTTTGGCAGTTACCAGTACATAGCATATAGCAACAGAGTGTCTTCATAGGGCGTTGGGCCACCACGAACAACCAGAACAGCTTCAAGTGTTTTCATTTATTTTGGCAGTTACCAGTACATAGCATATAGCAACAGAGTGTCTTCATAGGGCGTTGGGCCACCACGAACAACCAGAACAGCTTCAAGTGTTTTCATTTATTTTGGCAGTTACCAGTACATAGCATATAGCAACAGAGTGAGAAGAAGGGCAAAGCCCCGCTGTGAACATCATGGCCATTGTCACATTGATGAATGTCTCTCAAGAGAAGAAAAAGTGAAGAGGATTAGTTTTCTTTCAATCCACTTCCCAAAGGAAGCCTAGGTTTGTGTGTGCACATGTCCTTCGCGGTTCGTGTGCACGTGTGCGTGCGTGAGTGCATGTGCGCGCGTTTGTACTTGCATCCATGTCTGCACGTGTGTGTGCGTGTGTGTGTGCACGTGTGTGTGCACGTGCGTGCGTGTGCATGTGTGTGCGTGTGTGTGTGTGTGCACGTGTGTGTGCACGTGCGTGTGTGTGCGCATGTGTGTATGTGTGCGTGTGCGTGTGCGTGTGCGTGTGTGTGTGTGTGTGGACATAGGTCTGGGTGACTGTGCTGGCTGTTGATGTGCAAGGCAGCAGAGCATACTGATTTCCAAGCAGACTTCCTCCTGCTCTAAACTCTGCTCCACCATGGCCCCCTTGGATTGTGAGGAAAAGGCAAATGTCACAACATTAATCAGAGGAGAGAATAAAGACATTGAGTGTAGCTTTACATGCCAAGGGCAACATGGCTCAAATGCACAATACATAATCACTGCTATTTCCACAACATCGCTCCAAAACAACAGCTTTTGAATTGGAATTGGTTCAAGTTAAGAGAAATCGATTTGGGAATGTTAAACCATGTATTTGATATTCCCTTCATGTTGTTGTTTACTCTTGACTTCCTGATAAATATCCAGTTAGTCCAATAACGTCTCCAGGAAGCTGCTGTCTTCCCTTTATAAAACACCACTAACCATTTGCCCTTTACTCTGTTGAACAAAAAACATCTGCATGGAAAGAAAGGGGATTTCTGCCAGTCAAAAGTAAATGAAATACACAATGAGAGAATCAACATGAGTTCCCTTTCAACTGCAGCAAAACACCAACACTTCTGTTACTATTACGCGGTATACTCAATAGAGCACGCTTAATTAGCTTGTGGCTTTACACCAAATCATTTAGGATTAATGAGCGATTGTCTGAACTGGAAGAATTTCACTTGCAATAAGGAGTGATGGAGTGTGAAGGAAGCTGCTTCCGTCCTCAAATGTCACTCACAGGGTTAGACATGGAACCAGACTGGCAGCCCTGTCCTTTCCAGACCATTTAGATGACTACTGGACCAGCAGTGGAGTAGGAAAAGAGGCGTGTCACATGCTGTCCAAACAGGGGCGAGATTCAGAAGGTTTTTTATGTGGTGGCAAAAAGAATGAAGAGTTATTAACTCTAATTGCATATCCTTCCTGTGTAGGCTATATACTGTATATCCTTCCTGTTTAGGCTATATACTGTATATCCTTCCTGTTTAGGCTATATACTGTATATCCTTCCTGTTTAGGCTACATACTGTATATCCTTCCTGTTTAGGTTATATACTGTATATCCTTCCTGTTTAGGTTAAATACTGTATATCCTTCCTGTTTAGCTATATACTGTATATCCTTCCTGTTTAGGTTATATACTGTATATCCTTCCTGTTTAGGTTATATACTGTATATCCTTCCTGTGTAGGTTATATACTGTATATCCTTCCTGTTTAGGTTAAATACTGTATATCCTTCCTGTTTAGGTTAAATACTGTATACCCTTCCTGTTTAGGTTATATACTGTATATCCTTCCTGTTTAGGTTAAATACTGTATACCCTTCCTGTTTAGGTTATATACTGTATACCCTTCCTGTTTAGGTTATATACTGTATATCCTTCCTGTTTAGGTTATATACTGTATATCCTTCCTGTTTAGGTTATATACTGTATATCCTTCCTGTTTAGGTTAAATACTGTATATCCTTCCTGTTTAGGTTAAATACTGCATATCCTTCCTGTGTAGGCTATATACTGTATATCCTTCCTGTTTAGGCTATATACTGTATATCCTTCCTGTTTAGGCTATATACTGTATATCCTTCCTGTTTAGGCTATATACTGTATATCCTTCCTGTTTAGGCTATATACTGTATATCCTTCCTGTTTAGGTTATATACTGTATATCCTTCCTGTTTAGGTTAAATACTGTATATCCTTCCTGTTTAGCTATATACTGTATATCCTTCCTGTTTAGGTTATATACTGTATATCCTTCCTGTTTAGGTTATATACTGTATATCCTTCCTGTTTAGGTTATATACTGTATATCCTTCCTGTTTAGGTTATATACTGTATATCCTTCCTGTGTAGGTTATATACTGTATATCCTTCCTGTTTAGGTTAAATACTGTATATCCTTCCTGTTTAGGTTAAATACTGTATATCCTTCCTGTTTAGGTTATATACTGTATATCCTTCCTGTTTAGGTTAAATACTGTATACCCTTCCTGTTTAGGTTATATACTGTATACCCTTCCTGTTTAGGTTATATACTGTATATCCTTCCTGTTTAGGTTATATACTGTATATCCTTCCTGTTTAGGTTATATACTGTATATCCTTCCTGTTTAGGTTAAATACTGTATATCCTTCCTGTTTAGGTTAAATACTGTATATCCTTCCTGTTTAGGTTATATACTGTATATCCTTCCTGTTTAGGTTATATACTGTATATCCTTCCTGTTTAGGTTAAATACTGTATATCCTTCCTGTTTAGGTTATATACTGTATATCCTTCCTGTTTAGGTTAAATACTGTATATCCTTCCTGTTTAGGTTAAATACTGTATATCCTTCCTGTTTAAGTTATATACTGTATATCCTTCCTGTTTAGGTTATATACTGTATATCCTTCCTGTTTAGGTTATATACTGTATATCCTTCCTGTTTAGGTTATATACTGTATATCCTTCCTGTTTAGGCTATATACTGTATATCCTTCCTGTTTAGGTTATATACTGTATATCCTTCCTGTTTAGGTTAAATACTGTATACCCTTCCTGTTTAGGTTATATACTGTATATCCTTCCTGTTTAGGTTATATACTGTATATCCTTCCTGTTTAGGTTATATACTGTATACCCTTCCTGTTTAGGTTATATACTGTATATCCTTCCTGTTTAGGTTATATACTGTATATCCTTCCTGTTTAGGTTATATACTGTATATCCTTCCTGTTTAGGTTATATACTCTATCTCTCTCTCTCTTCCTGTATCTGACACATACAGTACTTGCAAATCCCCACTAAGATACAGCAGAATACCATTCCCTCCACTGGCCTCCTCAGCCTAGTCTGGTCCAATTGTGACTGATCAACCCCATGGTAGTTCTGGTGATGATGATGATGATTGACACCTGCATTGCTTGCTGTTTGGGGTTTTAGGCTGGGTTTCTGTACAGCACTTTGAGATATCAGCTGATGTAAGAAGGGCTATATAAATACATTTGATTTGAAAGCCTTGATGACAGTGGCAGTGACAGAGGAGAGGGAACCGAGGGGTGGTGCCCACCTTGACGGCAGTCAGAAGCTGATGACCATAGAGGAACATTGTATAATTCCTTCCAACAGGTAGGTGATGTATAAGCATAGAATTAGATATAACAATACTAGAATGGAAATAATGAATTTGAAGAGTTTATCTGCAATGAATGTTCGTTAGCTAGCTAGCTAGTTTATTAGCTAATATCTAGCTAATTTAATGTCAATATTTCAACATTCACTGGTTGAAATCAGTTGATGATAGTTGTAAATGCAACAAGTGCTGATATTGATTCATATAATAGTACTCACAACTTTCCAAGAAAACTACAATTTTGACATTTATGGTCTGTTTACACATATTTTAGAGGCTATTTATAAAGAGCATTTGTATTTTATAATTATATGACTATTTCAGGTTGACAATAATTTCATTACACAATTTCTGATATATTACATGCCTCACTTTTACTTTCCTGCAATAGTAAAATCAAGATATACCTCTATTGCCATTCATTCAAATTGGACTGGTTTCGATTACTCCTGACCAATATGGCTGCCATTTTCACCCCATTCGGGAACTTTGAGGGATTATGACATAGCCCATCTAATTTAATAGGATCTCTGTGTGTATGACCAATACATGGCTCGTGCGCTGGTGGGCCCCATGTGATCATGAAAGCAATGTGGTGATGGCGCTGTGTAATGATAATGATTCATTAGTTTCCTCTTGACCGGAGGGGTGGGGTTGGAGGGCTGCTGTTTAGGGGAGGCCTGTGAGTGCACGCGTGTGAAGGCGGTCAGATTTACGGCCCATGCCACGCTAGGGAGAAGGATGTGGTGGCTGACACCTGGGAGACAAGGGCGATAAATGGGCACCGGGAGGTCCAGGGGAGCGCAGTAATGGACTGATAGAGCATTGTATAGAAACAGCAACACAATGCCACGTATATCACTCTGCATGTCAGCCGCGGCCACGCACAGTCACCCATTAATAACTGATCGTATGCATGTAAAGAAAGACTTCTTCAATATCTATCTGTGATGAGACTGGCTGGGTTTCCACCTCTGCACCAGGCAGGGAGAGTCACAGAGCAGGAATATAATGGTGTGTGTGTGGGCACTGTTGAGGGAGGTCACCACAGCCACTGTCATTAGGGAGCCATGCGTGCCTGAAATAGATTAAAGAGATTCTCATGGAGGAAGGAACCAAGAACTTGTAGGGTAGGACTAGATCCATATCCTTCAACTTCAACCATGTTTATGTTTATGTGTGTGTGTGTGTGTGTGTGTGTGTGTGTGTGTGTGTGTGTGTGTGTGTGTGTGTGTGTGTGTGTGTGTGTGTGTGTGTGTGTGTGTGTGTGTATCAGCAATCTGCATCTGCGGAATCTGTGGTTCCCTCTAATTTATCAGTCTTTGTGTATAACTTGAAAGGGGACATGATTTGCACTGTGAAAACCACACGTGCCATTTTCCCTTCTCCTGCTGGCTCAACACGCACTTTCATTATTACCATGTAAATGAATTTCCTTCATCATTTACTGAGCCAATCTAAAGCCTCTCCATGACTGTCCCTCACTTTCCCCGGCTGTGGAGACACCTTCTTCCTGACATTTAATCAAAGTGGGCTTAAATGGCTCTGCTGGATGGGGCCTGGGAGGGTCCGTTTCCCATTAGACCAGGGCTCTTTGACATCATAAAGACATAGATGCTTGGGACTGGGCGTATGTTGGGCGGGGGGGGGGGGGGGGGGGGGGGGGGGGGGGGGGGGGGGGGGGGGGGGGGGGGGGGGGCAGAGGGTTGGGTGGGGTGGGCAGAGGGTTGGGGGGGGGCAGAGGGTTGGGTGGGGGGTGGGGGGGGGGGGCAGAGGGTTGGGTGGGGGGGGGCAGAGGTTTGGGTGGGGGTGGGCAGAGGGTGGGGTGGGGGTGAGCAGAGGGTTGGGTGGGGGGGGCAGAGGGTGGGTTGGGGGGGGCAAAGGGTTGGGGGGGGGGTGGGCAGAGGGTTGGGGTGGGCAGAGGTGGGGGTGGGCAGAGGGTTGGGTGGGGGTGGGCAGAGGGTTGGGTGGGGTGGGCAGAGGGTTGGGTGGGGTGGGCAGAGGGTTGGGTGGGCAGAGGGTTGGGTGGGGGTGGGCAGAGGGTTGGGTGGGGTGGGCAGAGGGTTGGGGTGGGCAGAGGGTTGGGGTGGGCAGAGGGTTGGGTGGGCAGAGGGTTGGGTGGGGGTGGGCAGAGGGTTGGGTGGGGTGGGCAGAGGGTTGGGGTGGGCAGAGGGTTGGGGTGGGCAGAGGGTTGGGTGGGCAGAGGGTTGGGTGGGGGTGGGCAGAGGGTTGGGTGGGGTGGGCAGAGGGTTGGGGTGGGCAGAGGGTTGGGTGGGCAGAGGGTTGGGTGGGGGTGGGCAGAGGGTTGGGTGGGGTGGGCAGAGGGTTGGGGTGGGCAGAGGGTTGGGTGGGCAGAGGGTTGGGGTGGGCAGAGGGTTGGGGTGGGCAGAGGGTTGGGTGGGCAGAGGGTTGGGGTGGGCAGAGGTGGGGGTGGGCAGAGGGTTGGGTGGGGGTGGGCAGAGGGTTGGGGTGGGCAGAGGTGGGGGTGGGCAGAGGGTTGGGTGGGGGTGGGCAGAGGGTTGGGGTGGGCAGAGGTGGGGGTGGGCAGAGGGTTGGGTGGGGGTGGGCAGAGGGTTGGGTGGGGGTGGGCAGAGGGTTGGGTGGGGGTGGGCAGAGGTTTGGGGTGGGCAGAGGGTTGGGGGGGTGGGCAGAGGGTTGGGGTGGGCAGAGGGTTGGGTGGGGGTGGGCAGAGGGTTGGGTGGGGGTGGGCAGAGGGTTGGGGTGGGCAGAGGGTTGGGTGTGGGTGGGCAGAGGGTTGGGTGGGGGTGGGCAGAGGGTTGGGTGGGGGTGGGCAGAGGGTTGGGTGGGGTGGGCAGAGGGTTGGGGGGGGGTGGGCAGAGGGTTGGGTGGGGGTGGGCAGAGGGTTGGGTGGGGGTGGGCAGAGGGTTGGGTGGGGGTGGGCAGAGGGTTGGGTGGGGTGGGCAGAGGGTTGGGGTGGGGTGGGCAGAGGGTTGGGGGGGGTGGGCAGAGGGTTGGCGGGGGTGGGCAGAGGGTTGGGGGGGGGTGGGCAGAGGGTTGGGGGGGGGTGGGCAGAGGGTTGGGGGGGGGTGGGCAGAGGGTTGGGGGGGGGTGGGCAGAGGGTTGGGGGGGGTGGGCAGAGGGTTGGGGGGGATTTCAGCAGTGTTGCTGGATATCCACCTCCTTGGTAGGAACAGGCTTCATCGCTGTGTCACTACATCTGTGGAGTGTACCCCGTGCCACACCCACACACAGACACACACATAACTCTTTCTTGCCATTTCAGATGCTGTCGGGGTGTTTGGTAGACATTAAATCAGCTGAAAGCAGCACAGTGTGTTCAAAGGTATTATACAACTTCAGGTAAAGGCTAGAGAATAATGCAGACAAGAAAATAATATATCCATTGTAATGACCTCATATCAAAAGGCCTACACGAATGCATCTGTCTCATGGGTTTTCTCTATATACACTATCTATACGGACATCCCTTCAAATGAGTGGATTCGGCTATTTCAGCCCCACCTATTGCTGACAGGTGTATAAAATCGAGCACACAGCCATGCAATCTCCATAGATGAACATTGGCAGTAGAATGGCCTTAATGAAGAGCTCAGTGACTTTCAACGTGGCATCGTCATAGAATGCCACCTTTCCTACAAGTTAGTTTGTCAGATTTCTGCCCTGCTAAAGATTCCCCGATCAACTGGAAGTGCTGTTATTATGAAGTGGAAACTTCTAGGAGCAACAACGGCTCAGCCGCGAAGTGGTAGGCCGCAAAAGCTCACAGAACGGGACTGTCCTCGGTTGCAACACTCACTATTGCAACACTCACTACTGAGTTCCTAACCGCCCTCTGCAATGTCAGCGCAATAACTGTTCGTCGGGAGCTTCATGAAATGGGTTTCCATGACCGAGCAGCCGCACACAAGCCTAAGATCAACATGCGCAATGCCAAGCGTCGAGTGGTGGAGTGGTGTAAAGTTCGCCACCATTGGACTCTTTGGCAGTGGAAACGCATTCTCACATTTCACCATCTTGCTGTCCGACAGATGAATCTGGGTTTGGCGGATGTCAGGAGAATGCTACCGGCCCGAATGCATAGTCCCAACTGTAAAGTTTGGTGGAGGAGGAATAATGGTCTGGGGCCCCTTAGTTTCAGCGAAGGGAAATAGTAATGCTACAACATGCAATGACATTATAGATGATTCTGTGCTTCCATGTTTGTGGTATAAGTTTGGGAAAGGCCATTTCCTGTTTCAGCAAGACAATGCGCCTGTGCACAAAGTGAGGTCCATACAGAAATGGTTTGTCGAGATCGGTGTGGAAGAACTTGACTGGGCTGCACAGAGCCCTGACCTCAACCCCATCAAACACTTTCAGGATTAATTGTTACGAGCTAGTCCTAACCGCCCAACATCAGTGCCCGACCTCACTAATGCTCTTGTGGATGAATGGAAGCAAGTCCCTTCAGCAATGTTCCAACATCTAGTGGAAATCCTTCCCAGAAGAGTGGAGGCTGTTATAGTGGCAAAAGGGGGGGGTCAACTTCATATTAAAGCCCATGATTTTGGAATGAGGTGTCCACACACCTTTGGTCATGTTGTGTATCTTCTACTGTATAGTTTACCATATCACTCTTGCGTCCCCACTTCACCCCCCAACACAACCTAAGCCCTTCATGTCTGCTCGCCAGAACTAACCCCAAGCAACACTGTCACCAACGAGAGATTTATTAGAATCACTTAGCTTGAAACCCCATAACTCTCGAATTAATATCTCTATTTGCATATCCATTAGCACCTTTCCCAGTGTGTGTAGAAATCGGTGTTAATGAGCATCGATGATGTCAATATTCCCAGATTTGTCTCGCTCAACCCTGTGAGTGGAGAGGTGGGGAGGGAATTAGTGAGGAGTGTTAAGGTACTTGACACTAATGGAATGCTGAGCCAATTGTGAGTGTGACACACAACGTGGCCTTCTCACTGGAGGTTGTCACACAGCATGAGATTAGGAGAGAGAGAGAGAGAGAGAGAGAGAGAGAGAGAGAGACCATGGTAACATCAAACTATATGACCATGCTAACATCAAACTATTTGACCATGCTAACATCAAACTATATGACCATGCTAACATCAAACTATGTTACCATGCTAACATCAAACTATATGACCATGCTAACATCAAACTATATGACCATGCTAACATCAAACTATATGACCATGCTAACATCAAACTATATGACCATGCTAACATCAAACTATATGACCATGCTAACATCAAACTATATGACCATGCTAACATCAAACTATATGACCATGCTAACATCAAACTATATGACCATGCTAACATCAAACTATGTGACCATGCTAACATCAAACTATATGACCATGCTAACATCAAACTATATGACCATGCTAACATCAAACTATATGACCATACTAAAATCAAACTATATGACCATGCTAACATCAAACTATATGACTATGGTAACATCAAACTATGTGACCATGCTAAAATCAAACTATATGACCATGCTAACATCAAACTATATGACCATGCTAACATCAAACTATATGACCATGCTAACATCAAACTATATGACCATGCTAACATCAAACTATATGACCATGGTAACATCAAACTATATGACCATGCTAACATCAAACTATATGACCATGCTAACATCAAACTATATGACCATGCTAAAATCAAACTCTGACTATGACCATGTTAACATCAAACTATATGACCATGCTAACATTAAACTCTGACTATGACCATGCTAACATCAAACTATATGACCATGGTAACATCAAATTATATGACCATGCTAAAATCAAACTCTGACTATGACAATACTCCATACCTCAAGTAGTAATATCTGAAGTCGTAATTCCTCTCTGCTGTAACAGACTACACAAGCTTCCCTGTGGTTATGTCTACTGCCCATCAAAGAAACATGGGTAAAGTAAGAGATGAAATAAGAAAGAAAACAGGCCTCAAACACAGCTATCCAGACAGGCACACAACATTGGATGCACTCAGGTCCGTTTCTGACCTGATATAGAAATACATAGAAATTATATTTCCATTGGGTTTCCGAGTGGCGCTGCGGTCTAAGCCACTGCATCTCAGTGCTAGAGGCGTCACTACAGACACTCTGGTTCGAGTCCATCACAACCGGTCATGATTGGGAGTCTCATGGGGCGGCGCACAATTGGCCCAGCGTCGTCCGGGGTAGGCCGTCATTGTAAATAAGAATATGTTCTTAACTGACTTGCCTAGTTAAATTACATTTAAAAATAATAATGACATCTAGTCATTTGTTATACCTAGGGTTTGCCATCAGCACTAGAGACCTTCCAGAGAACACTGTCTGAGAGCAGGCTGACCTTCCAGAGATGGGCACTAGCTAGCTCCCACCCTGGTTAGGACTGAGCTGAGGAGGGGAGACTGGAGCGGTGGCAGCCCAGTTGTCTGCTAGAAGCTAGTTAATTTAAAACCCTGCAAGTCAGCAGAACATAACAAACCAAGGCTGTTGTTTTATTCATCACTGCAGCAAACTATGTGGCCTGGAGAATGGGGCCCAGCACTACTGTAAGTAGGCCTATGAGTCTCAATGAAACACACTTTGCCTGCTAAGGCTATATTGTGTATATGGCATCTTTGTGGGTTCACACATAAGCTCATTTTGAAGGTAAAGCCTATTGAGCACTGCAACTTAGGGTTGTTTCTAGAGTTATAATGAGAGAGGTGTCCCACTGGGCACACTGCGTCATTTCACGAGGATAATTGCGTAATATTTGGTTGTTTACGTTTAATGAGATTACAACCTATATTAACCCACAAAAAAAAAAACAGCCAAAAGTTTGTTAAATTTCCAATGTGTTATCACTGTGCTTTCAACCATCAAAAAGCACAACCAAATTGCAATGGAAAAACAATTACATTGTCTGTTAAATTGTCACCCAAATGTATATCACTGCACATTTAACCATTTAAAAGCAAAGTTTAAATGGGAATACAATGTAAGGTTTTATTTTTTATTTATACAAGATGTTCATGTGATATCACTGTGCTTCATCTAATAGCAGAACCAAATGACCTGGATTACAGTTGAGATTACATTAAGAGTACATGGTGCAAGTGATCAATGCTGTTTGAGATCCATCACAGATTATTACAGCACTTGTGAAGATCTCTACAGACCTGCGATGACGGAGGTATTCTATCTTGAACATGCCTGCTGTATATGCTTACGTGTGAAGAAATGTATAGATAGAGTAACCCATGGATCTGTTACTCATGTTAAGGTTGAATCTACATTAGCATCAATGATGATTGATTAAGTACGGTCACATTTCATTTGCTCTGTTAAACCTACCTTTTGGAATGTTTTCGATAACAACAGTGAATCTATTTAGTTTTTAAGTGGAAATCTCTCACCACTCATTCTCACGAGATAGCACACTGGTAATAGTCAATTACAAATATCATAGCTAAACTTTCACCTCAAAACAACGGTTTACATTTATGACTTTAAAAAAATGTATTTTCCATGCACTGTAGATTCCACGTCACAATACGTTGGCAGATTACATTGAAACAACGTAGATTCAACCAGTTTTTGCCCACTGGGTTGGTAAGTGCTATTCTAGATATACTGACACAGAATCCACTCGTATTGCCAATCCAAATCATTCTCTGAAAGACTTATTATATTTTTATAGCCCCCACTCACACTTCAAGTCAATGACAACAACAAAAAACTTATCCAAACGTAAATGCCAAGCACCTTCACACAGAAGCCGCGCATTACTATTCAGAGCATAAATCAGCCCTCAGATCATTTTCCAGAGACACTAAATATAGATTAATAAGCATTACACAAGGCCACGTTGTTCTCTTAATTTTCTCTTTAATAATTTATGGGATAATGATATAATGTGGATGAGCCCACAAATGTAAAAAAAATAACCAGATACTGTACTCATGCCCTCATTTCAGAGGATTTCAAGAGCAGTTGTCTACACATATGAGCTGGAAAATTCCAATCTGCTGGGAATCTCTCACACTTGTTTGCATTTACCTTGATATTCCCCAACCAACATTTATCAGTTAAATGGAAGACTTTGATGTGGGGTCCAGTCATTTCTAGATGAATGGTCTGTACATACACTTCTGTGCTTTTATCAAGCCACTCTTGGAGGACAATTGAACTTGGATGACAAAAAACGCTTCCTATGGCTAAATATCCTCTCCACTTCAATGACAAATGACTCAAAAAAGTTGAATAAAACCAATCCTATCTTTACATGTGGATCTATTTGATACTGAGAGAAAGATGCATGCATTTATATTCTCCAACTTATTCCCCAAATGTCAGACAGAAGAAGTAATTTCACTAATTGTGCAGAAGCACATCATGCACATGATCCCTCTGGGTCCAGGCCACCAGCACTAATCCCTTTTCCTCAAGACTTGGTCCCTCTGGGTCCAGTCCACTAGTATGAATCCCTTTTCCTCAGGACTTGGTCCCTCTGGGTCCAGTCCACTAGTATGAATCCCTTTTCCTCAAGACTTGGTCCCTCTGGGTCCAGTCCACTAGTATGAATCCCTTTTCCTCAGGTCTTGGTCCCTCTGGGTCCAGTCCACTAGTATGAATCCCTTTTCCTCAGGTCTTGGTCCCTCTGGGTCCAGTCCACCAGTACTAATCCCTTTTCCTCAGGTCTTGGTCCCTCTGGGTCCAGTCCACTAGTATGAATCCCTTTTCCTCAGGACTTGGTCCCTCTGGGTCCAGGCCACTAGTATGAATCCCTTTTCCTCGGGACTTGGTCCCTCTGGGTCCAGTCCACTAGTATGAATCCCCTTTCCTCAAGACTTGGCCCCTCTGGGTCCAGTCCACCAGCACTAATCCCTTTTCCTCAGGACTTGGTCCCTCTGGGTCCAGTCCACCAGCACTAATCCCTTTTCCTCAGGACTTGGTCCCTCTGGGTCCAGTCCACTAGTATGAATCCCCTTTCCTCAAGACTTGGTCCCTCTGGGTCCAGTCCACCAGCACTAATCCCTTTTCCTCAGGTTTTGGACCCAGGAATCCCCAAACACCCATTGCCCTTTCTGCACGTTACCCATTTGCTCCTGAGAGAAAGATAGACGCATTTCTATTCTCCAACATTTTCTCCAAATGTTGGACAGTGGTCCCTCTCTCCTCCACTGCAAAGGACCCAGGGCCTGCTGAACTTTGTGCCAAGTTACCTAAACCCTATGCTACAAGGCCAACAAATGGTTCCTTGTTCCGTTATTATTTTTTTTACTTTTGAGAAGGAGAACAAACACCATAACAGAAATTAATTTTCTGCTCTCTCGGCTCCCCAAACAGTCACACTAATTATCTAATTAACGAGAATTAGGAAAACCGAACTGCTCGATTCAAACATTTAATCAGCAAACTGAATAGAACCCTAGTTTTTGTCTGATGGAGGGGTAGCAAGGATGGCTGCCATGTCTCTCTCTCCCAAGAGGTAGTTTCATACATCTTTAAAGAGTCCTTACATATCAAAGCCAAAACACATCCATCTTGTCTACTCAATATAAGCCTTGTGGTATATATTTTTTTTAAACACTTTAGTCATTTAGCAGACTTACAGTATGCATTTATTTTAATCTGTTTTTTTCCCTATTACCTTTCTATAGTTTAAAGCATTGCTGAATATTTTCAACAGCTCACAGCAACTGCATTTACGAGCTTCAGGTCTATCACAGCAACTACAGTACTGTTTCAGGGCACTGTACTGCAGCATTTACAAGCTTCAGGTCTATCACAGCAACTACAGTACTGTTTCAGGGCACTGTGCTGCAGCATTTACGAGCTTCAGGTCTATCACAGCAACTACAGTACTGTTTCAGGGCACTGTGCTGCAGCATTTACGAGCTTCAGGTCTATCACAGCAACTACAGTACTGTTTCAGGGCACTGTGCTGCAGCATTTACGAGCTTCAGGTCTATCACAGCAACTACAGTACTGTTTCAGGGCACTGTGCTGCAGCATTTACAAGCTTCAGGTCTATCACAGCAACTACATTGCTGAACGCATGACATTATTCATTCAAATAATTGCGCAGGAATGAGCTGTATGTGTCTGAATGTGACGTGAATCAACAAAAGATTATGGGAACATCTCTTGTGTATACATATGACATTCGGATGAACATTTGTGCAAATGTATACATGTTTTTCTTTTGAAGATGGAAATGTAATCCTTGAATGATTAAAATCCTGCGGCGAGTATTCAATTTTAAAGATGTTAATGGGGTGAATCTATTGTATGAGCCTGCATAAGTACTCCACTCTCAAGTGGTGACATTTGAAGACAATGGGTGCTACTACCGTACTGGTTGCTCAGCTGTCACAGGCCCGCACCGGGCCTCACAAAAAGACTGGTGTTTGCTCAAACACAATTACACAAGAAAAGCTGCATTGAGAATCCTCTAATGGACCATCTGCTTAAAGCAATTACCTTTCCTGGGGAAATCACCTTACATGAAGTGAAGTCAGTTGGTTTCCCTGCAGGGAGCGTCAAACAAACCCCAGCAGACCTTCCCAGACATGATCAATCAAAACGATGACATCCCATGCATATTTCAACAGTTTGCGTGTTTGCACTGTAGATACCGTATTGATCATGCATTGACTTTATCTACCTTAGTCTAGCTTCACCAAAAGCAGCAAAGGAGGACTTGTGAGTGTATTTAACTCCAAAACTGTGATCAGACAAGCTATAATGAGTGTTTTGTGCTTAGCGATACTGTCAAATCCTCGTCATGCCCATGCTCTTCTGAACCCCTCTGGTGTACTGGGGACACTGTGCTCTATTTGGACCATCACATCTGACGGGGTATCTAAGAACACGGTGCTAAGATGTCTGAAGATACTACAAAAATGCTAGTCGAATCATAGCTTTCATACAGGGCTAGTTCTGTCATGAAACACCCCTGCCATGTGCCTGTTAAGACAGTACAGGATCACATAATTAATCGTTTGAGAGCTGTTCTCTCTTCGTCTTATCTACTTCCAAAGGAGAATATTCAAATGAATACAACTCATCAAGTGTTTCTCAAAGAATCACACTATTGACAGGCATATCTGTGGAGAACATACAAATCATGTATTCATGCCGGCCATAGTACCCTCCCTTTACAGCTAGACGTGCTCCTTCACTATACAGTAGCTAAGCTCTTAGTAATGTGAGTGGAGCGAGACACATTTGGTATGTACGGTAGGGGAGAGATAACAGAGAATTCTGTGAATTCCGAGTTCTGTGTTCTTGAGAAACTGTCAGCTTCACCACTGGTGGAGAAGGGTCCTTCCAGATTCTCTCCAAAACTGACAGCACATATGGAGTACCTTGAAACATTTTGCCTGAGTGTTTGCAATCCGTCTTTCTCAAGCCATCTGTCATGTCAGTGAGAAATACGTTTACAGTATGATTCTCTATGAAATAAGTTTACATTATGTGTCACGCCCTAACCTTAGATAACAAGCATTTCGCTACACTCGCATTAACATCTGCTAACCATGTGTATGTGACAAATAAAATTTGATTTGATTTGATTTGATATCTCTGTTTTTCTATATATTTTGGTTAGGTCAGGGTGTGACTAGGGTGGGTACTCTAGTTTTTGTATGTCTAGGGTTTTTGTATGTCTAGGAGTTTTTGTATGTCTATGTTGGCCTGATATGGTTCCCAATCAGAGACAGCTGTTTATCGTTGTCTCTGATTGGGGATCATATTTAGGTAGCCATTTTTCTGATTTGTGTTGTGGGATCTTGTCTAGATTTAGTTGCCTGAGTGCACAACAGTAGCTGCACGTTTCGTTTGGTTGTTTGTTGTTTTTGTTCAGTGAGTTTCGGTTTATTAAAATTATGTGGAACTCTACTCACGCTGCACCTTGGTCTCATCATAACGACGAACGTGACAGTATGATTTTCTGTGAAATAAGTTCACAGTATGATTCTCTATTAAATACGTTTGCAGTATGATTCTCTATTAAATACGTTTATAGTCTGATTATCTATGAAATAAGTTTACAATATGATTCTCTATGAAATAAGTTTACAGTATAATTCTCTATTAAATACGTTTTTAGTATGATTCTCTATTAAATACGTTTTTAGTATGATTCTCTATTAAATACATTTATAGTATGATTCTCTATTAAATACATGTATAGTATGATTCTCTATTAAATACGTTTATAGTATGATTCTCTATTAAATACATTTATAGTATGATTCTTTATTAAATACGTTTATAGTATGATTCAAATCAAATCAAATCAAATCAAATTTTATTTGTCACATACACATGGTTAGCAGATGTTAATGCGAGTGTAGCGAAATGCTTGTGCTTCTAGTTCCGACAATGCAGTAATAACAAGTAATCTAACTAACAATTCCAAAACTACTGTCTTGTACACAGTGTAAGGGGATAAAGAATATGTACATAAGGATATATGAATGAGTGATGGTACAGAGCAGCATAGGCAAGATACAGTAGGTGGTATCGAGTACAGTATGTACAAATGAGATGAGTATGTAAACAAAGTGGCATAGTTTAAAGTGGCTAGTGATACATGTATTACATAAGGATACAGTCGATGATATAGAGTACAGTATATACGTATGCATATGAGATGAATAATGTAGGGTAAGTAACATTATATAAGGTAGCATTGTTTAAAGTGGCTAGTGATATATTTACATCATTTCCCATCAATTCCCATTATTAAAGTGGCTGGAGTTGAGTCAGTGTCAGTGTGTTGGCAGCAGCCACTCAGTGTTAGTGGTGGCTGTTTAACAGTCTGATGGCCTTGAGATAGAAGCTGTTTTTCAGTCTCTCGGTCCCAGCTTTGATGCACCTGTACTGATCTCGCCTTCTGGATGATAGCGGGGTGAACAGGCAGTGGCTCAGGTGGTTGATGTCCTTGATGATCTTTATGGCCTTCCTGTGACATCGGGTGGTGGTGTCGGTGTCCTGGAGGGCAGGTAGTTTGCCCCCTTTGATGCGTTGTGCAGACCTCACTACCCTCTGGAGAGCCTTACGGTTGAGGGCGGTGCAGTTGCCATACCAGGCGGTGATACAGCCCGCCAGGATGCTCTCGATTGTGCATCTGTAGAAGTTTGTGAGTGCTTTTGGTGACAAGCCAAATTTCTTCAGCCTCCTGAGGTTGAAGAGGCGCTGCTGCGCCTTCTTCACGATGCTGTCTGTGTGAGTGGACCAATTCAGTTTGTCTGTGATGTGTATGCCGAGGAACTTAAAACTTGCTACCCTCTCCACTACTGTTCCATCGATGTGGATAGGGGGGTGTTCCCTCTGCTGTTTCCTGAAGTCCACAATCATCTCCTTAGTTTTGTTGACGTTGAGTGTGAGGTTATTTTCCTGACACCACACTCCGAGGGCCCTCACCTCCTCCCTGTAGGCCGTCTCGTCGTTGTTGGTAATCAAGCCTACCACTGTGTCGTCCGCAAACTTGATGATTGAGTTGGAGGCGTGCGTGGCCACGCAGTCGTGGGTGAACAGGGAGTGCAGGAGAGGGCTCAGAACGCACCCTTGTGGGGCCCCAGTGTTGAGGATCAGCGGGGAGGAGATGTTGTTGCCTACCCTCACCACCTGGGGGCGGCCCGTCAGGAAGTCCAGTACCCAGTTGCACAGGGCGGGGTCGAGACCCAGGGTCTCGAGCTTGATGACGAGCTTGGAGGGTACTATGGTGTTGAATGCCGAGCTGTAGTCGATGAACAGCATTCTCACATAGGTATTCCTCTTGTCCAGATGGGTTAGGGCAGTGTGCAGTGTGGTTGAGATTGCATCGTCTGTGGACCTATTTGGGCGGTAAGCAAATTGGAGTGGGTCTAGGGTGTCAGGTAGGGTGGAGGTGATATGGTCCTTGACTAGTCTCTCAAAGCACTTCATGATGACGGATGTGAGTGCTACGGGGCGGTAGTCGTTTAGCTCAGTTACCTTAGCTTTCTTGGGAACAGGAACAATGGTGGCCCTCTTGAAGCATGTGGGAACAGCAGACTGGTATAGGGATTGATTGAATATGTCCGTAAACACACCGGCCAGCTGGTCTGCGCATGCTCTGAGGGCGCGGCTGGGGATGCCGTCTGGGCCTGCAGCCTTGCGAGGGTTAACACGTTTAAATGTCTTACTCACCTCGGCTGCAGTGAAGGAGAGACCGCATGTTTTCGTTGCAGGCCGTGTCAGTGGCACTGTATTGTCCTCAAAGCGGGCAAAAAAGTTATTTAGACTGCCTGGGAGCAAGACATCCTGGTCCGTGACTGGGCTGGATTTCTTCCTGTAGTCCGTGATTGACTGTAGACCCTGCCACATGCCTCTTGTGTCTGAGCCGTTGAATTGAGATTCTACTTTGTCTCTGTACTGGCGCTTAGCTTGTTTGATAGCCTTGCGGAGGGAATAGCTGCACTGTTTGTATTCGGTCATGTTACCAGACACCTTGCCCTGATTAAAAGCAGTGGTTCGCGCTTTCAGTTTCACACGAATGCTGCCATCAATCCACGGTTTCTGGTTAGGGAATGTTTTAATCGTTGCTATGGGAACGACATCTTCAACGCACGTTCTAATGAACTCGCACACCGAATCAGCGTATTCGTCAATGTTGTTATCTGACGCAATACGAAACATCTCCCAGTCCACGTCATGGAAGCAGTCTTGGAGTGTGGAGTCAGCTTGGTCGGACCAGCGTTGGACAGACCTCAGCGTGGGAGCCTCTTGTTTTAGTTTCTGTCTGTAGGCAGGGATCAACAAAATGGAGTCGTGGTCAGCTTTTCCGAAAGGGGGGCGGGGCAGGGCCTTATATGCGTCGCGGAAGTTAGAGTAACAATGATCCAAGGTCTTTCCACCCCTGGTTGCGCAATCGATATGCTGATCAAATTTAGGGAGTCTTGTTTTCAGATTAGCCTTGTTAAAATCCCCAGCTACAATGAATGCAGCCTCCGGATAAATCGTTTCCAGTTTGCAGAGAGTTAAATAAAGTTCGTTCAGAGCCATCGATGTGTCTGCTTGGGGGGGGATATATACGGCTGTGATTATAATCGAAGAGAATTCTCTTGGTAGATAATGCGGTCTACATTTGATTGTGAGGAATTCTAAATCAGGTGAACAGAAGGATTTGAGTTCCTGTATGTTTCTTTCATCACACCATGTCACGTTGGCCATGAGGCATACGCCCCCGCCCCTCTTCTTACCAGAAAGATGTTTGTTTCTGTCAGCGCGATGCGTGGAGAAACCCGAAGCTGCACCGCTTCGGATAGAGTCTCTCCAGTGAGCCATGTTTCAGTGAAGCAAAGGACGTTACAGTCTCTGATGTCCCTCTGGAATGCTACCCTTGCTCGGATTTCATCACCCTTGTTGTCAAGAGACTGGACATTGGCAAGAAGAATGCTAGGGAGTGGTGCACGGTGTGCCCGTCTCCGGAGTCTGACCAGAAGACCGCCTCGTTTCCCTCTCTTTCGGAGTCGTTTTTTTGGGTCGCTGCATAGGATCCACTCCGTTGTCCTGTTTGTAAGGCAGAACACAGGGTCCGCGTCGCGAAAAACATATTCTTGGTCGTACTGATGGTGAGTTGACGCTGATCTTATATTCAGTAGTTCTTCTCGACTGTATGTAATGAAACCTAAGATGACCTGGGGTACTAATGTAAGAAATAACACGTGAAAAAACAAAAAACTGCATAGTTTCCTAGGAACGCGAAGCGAGGCGGCCATCTCTGTCGGCGCCGGAAGTGTTCTCTATTAAATACATTTATAGTATGATTCTCTATTAAATACGTTTTTAGTATGATTCTCTATTAAATACATTTATAGTATGATTCTCTATTAAATACGTTTATAGTATGATTCTCTATGAAATACGATTACAGTATGATTCTCTATGAAATACAATTACAGTATGATTATCTTCGAAAGTGTTTTGTTCAAGACCGGTATTCAACTAGTCAACACATTTTTAAGTCCTTGATAAGTTCTGCACCACCTGTGGATTCCAAAGCCCAAGACTGAAAAACACTGCCTTCAAACATAAAGCAATTCCCCTGTGGTATTATCTCAACTGTGTTTTCATTAGACTAATTTTGGATTATTCTAAATGATAAATAATAAAACCATGGCCAACAAATGTTTTATTTATTTAACCTTTATTTAACCATGAAAAGTACATTGAGACCCAGAGTCTCTTTTTCAAGGGAGACCAGGCCAAGAAGGCAGCAACAATCAGTACATGACATCATTAAAACATACAACAATACAATACAACATGATCCAGCCTAAAAAAAGCATTTACACTCCTCTGTAACAGTCTCCCATCAATATATAAACTTCATAAACAAAGCAATCTCCTGTATGTAACTATTGCACTTAATTGCATAAGGTAAACATAGATACTAATGTATAGCATACGGTACATACCCACATGAAATAATGCTATAGTATACTATGGTATAAATACTGTAGTTTTCAGTGTAGTGTTTTTGCTGACTTTACTGTAGTATTCACTGTAGTGTTTTTGCTGACTAAAGTATCTTTGACATAGAAGTGGAGGCTTTCTCCTTGAGAAAACCTACTAGAGAAATGCTAAAAGAGTACATTTTCCATAACCTATAGATAGATTCTATAGATCTTTTTCTATAACCAGTAGGTAGGTAGGACTGGGGTCTGAACGGATAGTTTCGAGCTTCTGCTCTTTTCTATAACCTGTAGAGACGAGACAACGAACTTTGAGACTGGTACAAACATCTTAGAGCTTCATGCCCTCTTCTATTCCTCTTGTCCATGTATCAGTTTGGTGGAGGTCAGGATTGGCAAGGCACAGGGGGAGGGGAGGGGGTGGTGGAGTTCTCCTTCCTTTCCGCTTCTATTGCAGTGCCTATCAGCAGGAGTAAGAGTGGATAAAATCACAATATAATGCACCAGATATCCTCTCTAAAGGATTAAAAGTGGTTAAAAAGTGATAGATATGCTAAGAAGCACAGAGAGGATGGTTAGCTTGTTCCTCCCGAATCATGGGTTTCAGAGATGGATTGTCCACCAACTTGAGGGTAAACCTGCGCCGCAGGACAGCCATCCTCTCTTCTACTGTTCTCAGTCCTGAAAGGTCATGTATGTAGTGTGTGTTTGTGTACGTGGGGAGTCTGTATGCCATCTTGATGCAAAGGCTTTGAATGGTCCGAAGTTTTCTGACATCAGAACTCCCCACGTTACACCAGGCTGGTGAAGCATACTTGGATGTTGCTCTGGTACACTCTGACGGCTGTTCCAGGCGTGGCTCCTCCTATTCTGCAAAGTAGCTTTAGGTTGTTCAGTCGTATCCTTCCCGCTTTCACCAGGTACTCTATGTGGGGACACCAGAACATGTTTTCTTGAAATGTGTCCCCAAGGAACTTAGCCGTTGGGGTCATCTGGAGTGCCTGTCCATACAGTTTAAGGTGCACTTGCTTAGTTCTTTTGGGGTTTCTGGAGAGGAGGACGCACTGGGTCTTCAGCGGTGTTGAGCTTGACCCGCCACAGATTGGCTGAGTGCTCGATCACTGTTTTGCTCCTCTGTAGCTTTTTTCCAGCAGTGGGTAAAGTTTTTGGAGGAGGCCTAATAACAGATATGGTCTGCAAACTGGGCCACTTGTCCCTCTCTTGGGTAATAAATATCACAGACGTACATTAAAACAGTAGTGGACTAAGGGCGGAGCCTTGGGGTACTCCCGCCTATGGAGAGAATCTGAATAATGGGGTTCTCCCACTATTACTGCTATCTTCCGCTGATTTAAAAAGCTATTTAAAAGACTGACCATCTGAGTGGCGAGTTGTATCCGATAGACTATAGATGAGCCCATTTTCAATGTTGAAGAAGACAGTCAACATCACCTCTTTTTTGTTGAACCCTCTTTAAACATCTTCAGCCAGCCTCAGGATATTGTCGGTAGTTGATTATGTCTTCCTGAAGCCGGCCTGATGTACACTCCGATGTTGTCGAAGTGCCTCTGGAGCCGGCCGGCCAGGAGGGGGAACACAATATATGGTCTACTTGGCATGTAGCTTTCTCACTTGTGGGTGGCACAAATTGGTATAAAGGGGAGGGGAATGGGCAGGATATAAGAAAATGAAAAACTGTAGTATTTACTATAGTTTACTATAGTACAAGTCTCTAACCGTTGCCGCTTGCTATATACCACATTCTGCCCCCAGCTGTGCCCTGGACAACATATGTAAATTGATTGCCACCCATCTATCTTCAGAGCTCGTGCTGTTAGGTGACCTAAACTGGGACAAGCTTAACAACCCGGCCATCCTACAATCTAAGCTTGATGCCATCAATCTCACACAAATGATCAATGAACCTACCAGGTACAACCCCAAATCCATAAACACAGGCCCCCTAATAGATATAATTCTAAACAACCTGCCCTCCAAATATACCTCTGCTGTCTTCAACCAGGATCTCAGCGATCACTGCCTCATTGCTTGTATCCGTAATGAAGCTGCGGTCATATGACCACCCCTCATCACTGTCAAACGCTCCCTAAAACACTTCAGCGAGCATGCCGTTCTAATTGACCTGGCCCGAGTATCCTGGAAGGATATTGACCTCATTCCTTCAGAAGAAGATGCCTGTTATTCTTTAAAAGTGCTTTCCTCACAATCTTAAATAAGCATGCCCCATTCAACAAAATTAGAACCAGGAACAGATATAGCCTATGGTTCACTCCAGACCTGACTGCACTTGACCAGCACAAAAACATCCTGTGGAGTACGGCATTTGCATCGAATAGCCCCCGCAATATGCAACTTTTCAGGGAAGTTAGGAACCGACATACACAGGCAGTTAGGAAAGCAAAGGCTAGCTTTTTAAAACAGAAATTTGCATCCTGCAGCACAAACTCCTAACATTTCTGCGACACTGTAAAGTCCATGGAGATTAAGAGCACCTTCTCCCAGCTGCCCACTGCACTGAGGCTAGGAAACACTGTCACCAATGATAAATCCACAATAATTGAGAATTTCAATAAGCATTTTTCTACGGCTGGCCATGCTTTCCACCTGGCCACCCATACCCTTGTCAACAGCCCTGCAACCCCCACCGCAACTTTCCCAAGCCTCCCCATTTCCCCTTCCCACAAATCCAGATAGCTGATGTTCTGAAAAAGCTGCAAAATCTGGACCCCTACAAATCAGCAGGGCTAGACAATCTGGACCCTCTCTTTCTAAAATGATCAGCCGAAATTGTTGCAACCCCTATTACTAAACTGTTCAATCTCTCTTTCGTATCGTCTGACGTCCCCAAAGATTAGAAAGCTGCCACGGTCATCCCCCTCTTCAAAGGGGGAGAGACTCTAGACCCAAACTGCTACAGACCTATATCTTTCCTATCCTGATTTTCTAATGTCTTCGAAAGCCAAGCTAACAAACAGATCACAGACCATTCCGAATCTCACCGTACCTTCTCTGCTATGCAATCTGGTTTCCGAGCTGGTCATGGGTGCATCTCAGCCACACTCAAGGTCCTAAACGATATCATAACCGCCATCGATAAGAGACAATACTGTGCAGCTGTATTCATCGACCTGGCCAAGACTTTCAAAATTGTCAATCACCACATTCTTATCGGCAGACTCAACAGCCTTGGTTTCTCAAATGACTGCCTCGACTGGTTCACCAACTACTTCTCAGACAGAGTTCAGTGTGTCAAATCGGAGGGCCTGTTGTCCGGACCTCTGGCAGTCGCTATGGGGGTGCCACAGGGGTCAATTCTCGGGCCGACTCTTTTCTCTGTATAGATCAATGATGTCGCTCTGGACACTGTTAACTAACCTCCAGACGAGCTTCAATGCCATACAACTCTCCTTCTGTGGCCTCCAACTGCTCTTAAATGCAAGTAAAACTAAACGCATGCTCTTCAACCGATCACTGCCCACACCTCCCGCCCGTCCAGCATCACTACTCTGGACGGTTCTGACTTAGAATATGTGGACAACTACAAATACCTAGGTGTCTGATTAGACTGTAAACTCTCCTTCCAGGCTCACAGTAAGCATCTCCAATCCAAAATTAAATCTAGAATCGGCTTCCTATTTCCCAACAAAGCATCCTTCACGCATCCAGCCAAACATACCCTCGTAAAACTGACTATCCTACCGATCCTTGACTTTGGCGATGCAATTTACAAAATAGCCTCCAACACTCTACTCAGCAAATTGGATGCAGTCTATCACAGTGCCATCCGTTTTGTCACCAAAGCCCAATATACTACCCAACACTGCGACCTGTGTGCTCTCGTTGGCTGGCCCTTGCTTCATATTCGTCGACAAATCCACTGGCTCCAGGTCAACTATAAGTCTTTGCTAGGTAAAGCCCCACCTTATCTCAGCTCACTGGTCACAATAACAACACTCACCAGCATGTGCTCCAGCAGGTATATTTCACTGGTCACCCCCAAAGCCAATTCCTACTTTGGCCGCCTTTTCTTCCAGTTCTCTGCTGCCAATGACTGTAACACGCTGCCAAAATCACTGAAGCTGGAGACTCATATCTCCCTCACTAACTTTAAGCATCAGCTGTCAGAGCAGATTACATATCATTGCCATCTGTAAATAGCCCACCCAACTACCTCATCTCCATATTGTTATTTTTTATTTTTTTGCTCCTTTGCACCCCAGTATCTCCACTTGCACATTCCTCTTCTGCACATCTATCAATCCAGTGTTTATTTGCTAAATTGTAATCATTTCGCCACTATGGCCTATTTATTGCCTTACCTCCCTTATCTTACTAATTTGCACACACTGTACATATACTTTTTTCCCTATTGTGTTATTGACTGTATGTTTGTTTATTCCATGTGCAACTCTGTGTTGTTGTTTGTGTCACACTGCTTTGCTTTATCTTAGCCAGGTCGCAGTTGTAAATGAGAACTTGCTCTCAACTAGCCTACCTGGTTAAATAAAGGTGAAAAAAAAACATTTTTAAAAATAGTTGATAAAATGTTCAGTGTTTTTGCAGACATTACTGCAGTTTTTAATGCAGTGTTTTTTTGTGGATAATACCGTAGCAATTACTATAGTATTCTACAGCATACTACAAGATTCTATAGTAAGTACTACACATGTTAGAGGAATACTTTTGTGTGTTGTATAGTATTCTATAGTATACTACAGTTTACTACATAATTCTTTAGTAAGTACTGGAGTATTCTATAGTAAACTGTAGTATTTTTTCATGTGGGTATTGTCGTTGAATTGAGTATTCCAATGTTTTTCTCTTCTCGTAGCATGTTTTACCTCGTAGCATGTTTTACACCCAGGTCACGACACAATAAACAGTGCCTTCAGAAACTATTCACACCCCTTGACTTTTTCCACATTTTGTTGTGTTACAGCCTGAATTAAAAATAGATTAAATCTAGATTTTTGGTCACTGGCCTAAACACAATACCCATAAGGTCAAAGAATAAGTATGTTTTTCAACATTTTCACAAATGAATTAAAAATGAAAAGCTGAAATGTCTTGAGTTAATAAGTATTCAACCCCTTTGTTATGCCAAGCCTAAATAAGTTCAGGAGTAAAAATGTGCTTAACAAGTCACATAATAAGTTGCATGGACTCTGTGTGCAGTAATAGTGTTTAACATGATTTGTTTATGACTACCTCATCTCTGTACCCCACACAGTAAAATTATCTGTAAGGTCCCTCAGTCGAGCAGTGAATTTCAGATTCAAACACAAAGACCAGGGAGGTTTTCCAGTGCCTCGCAAAGAAGGGAATCTATTGGTAGATAGGTAAAAAAAAAAGAAAAAAAAATTTAATAGCCTATTACCATGTGCGCATTGCTGCGCTTATAATGTGAAGAAATAGCAAAATAGTTTAGCACCATTATAAGCTAAACGTTTTGATCTGTTGCATCAGCCACATTGTGCAAAAAAGTGTTTTTTTATACGCTAGTGGTTGAATTAATTTGGGATCTATCTCATCCCACAACTGTACCAGACTATGTTTGGAATATTTATTTATCTCACAGAATATAATAGGTTAAACTTTGTACTATGGGAACTAGAAGATTGATGGCTGAAGAAAAGTAAATGTGAACAGTTCTTCCAATATCTTCAATATGCACCTCGGAATTGGATAAGGACACTCGCAGTTCAGTCCTGGATGTGTCTGTCTTCACTTGTAGCCTGTGAGACCCGATCACATGATTGAGCACGTAGCACTCACGGAGAAGGGCACAATGGTCACTGGCCGCAAAAGGCATGCATTTTTTTAGGGTGCATAACTGCCACACAAATGGGATGGCGCTGTGAAATTCTAGGCATTATCAAGTGTTTGTCAAATTGTGAATGAGTGACTGATGTAGTATGTACAGCCTGAGCAAAAAAAAAAACAAAGCAGAGCTCATACCTTTCAAGTGACTTATTTCAAATCATCATTAGATTCGCATCATGCAGCCTTAAAAATCTAAACATATAGCCCAGTGTTTGTAGAACAACTAAAGTTGCATTAATAACTCCAATTACCTAATTCCTATTTCTTTGTTCACTCCTCAACACAGAATAGCCGCATGCATGTGTACACTCCCTCAAATCATTTGTAGAAAATATCCTTTACATTTTATTCAGCTTTGTTCAATTGTATTCTTCATAATATAAAATAATTGTGTCTGCTAAATGAACTAGTGTAGCCCACAGCCATTTGGCATAGCCAGATGAGGACCTAACATAAGGACAACTCAGAGTATGCTATTCTGTTCTTCTGAAATAGACTATATTTTCTTCATATCATGCTTCTTTAGACCTGTCTAAAGAAATAATGGATTTATTGTGATGGTGTAGGCTATATTACATGGATTTATTAGACTTTTTAAAATGTAGATGTTCACAAGGTCTTTGTCAGTGGCTTGTAGGCTATGTGTGGAAACCAGGAGATGCTAAATGTGTTTATGATAATTAACGGTTAATGTGAGACCGACAATTATTTGCTTGACAATCACTGGATGACAAAAGTTTGTGACCGTCACAACCCTATAGGGGACTTGAAATTTAACAAACACGTCATACAAAAATTAGCTGCCTGCTCCGCACTGACTCAGCTCCGCACTGACTCAGCTCCGGGATTAAAATGATAGTTTTATTATTTATTTAACTAGGCAAGTCAGTTAAGAACAAATTCTTAATTTACAATGACGACCTACCCCAACCAAACCTGAACGACGCTGGGCCAATTGTGCGCCGCCCTATGGGACTCCCAATCCCGGCCAGATGTGATACAGCCTGGATTTGAACCAGGGACTGTAGTGACACCTCTTACACTGAGATGCAGTGCCTTAGACCGCTGCGTCACTCGGGAGCCCAGAATCAAGTCAAGTCAAATAGCAGTTGCCTAGCCAATGCTATCTACTACAGCCATTTTTAGCTATCTCTGCAATGTGTTTTGAAAAGGTCCAGCTGTTCCTTGCAGCTGTGTCGATGCACTCTTCACAGAGACAAAGAGGCGAAGTGAAAGGTTTCCCTCTTGCCGAAATCTGTCCAAAATAAGCCCAATGCTTTTCAATAGGCTTATTTTGGACCTAAACTTGACACCTGCCTTCCCGCCTTTGGGACAACGACTCCCATTGTTAGGGCGGAGACAAGCGTCTCGTCATTATATACAGATCTCTGCACTCCAAAAAGCCAGCCAGTCATACAAACAACATTCCCTCCCACTCACAGGCATTCATTCACATGGTCCTAAAGTCAGAATTATTGGAAATATTTTATTAGCCTATTTTAAATTGTTGGTGTTGAGCTAGGGTATGGTGACTGCCATTCTCTGCCATATCCACCTGACGCCTCTGCTGAGTACCACTCTCCATATTTTCAAGCATAGTGGTAGCTGCATCATGTTATGGGTATGCTTGTCATCGTTAAGAACTGGGGAGTTTTTCAGGATAAAAAATAAAAAGAATTGAGCTGAGCACAGGCAAAATCCTAGAGGAAACCTGGTTCAGTCTGCTTTACACCAGAATTCCCAGACACTGGGAGATGAATTCACCTTTCAGCAGGACAATAACCTAAAACACAAAGCCAAATCTACACTGGAGTTGCTTACCAAGAAGCCAGTGAATGTTCCTGGGTGGCCAAGTTACAATGTTGACTTAAATCTACTTGAAAATGTATGGCAAGGAATGAAAATGGTTGTCTAGTGATGATCAACAACCAATTTGACAGAGCTTGGAGAATTTTGAAAAGAATAATGGGCAAATGTTGCACAATCCAGGTGTGGAAAGCTCTTAGAAACTTGCCCAAAAAACTCACAGCTCTAATTGCTGCCAAAGGTGCTTCTACAAAGTATTGACTCAGGGGTGTGAATACTTATGTAAATAAGATATTTCTGTATTTAATTTCCCTTAAATTTGCTACATTTTCTAAAAATATGTTTTCACTTTGTCATTATGGGGTATTGTGTGTACATGGGTGAGAGAAGAAAATCAATTGAATCCATTTTGAATTCAGGCTGTAACAAAAGAAAGTGTGCAATAAGTCAAAGGGTATGAATACCTTATGAAGGCGCTGAACATATTCTGCCTCGACTTTAATCGCTTTGATTTACATAGGATCTAGACTCAACAGTTCTTCAAACATGCACAAACACACAGAGACACACAGACACACACAGAGACACACGCTCACCCACACATCTGGTTTAGTTAAGTAGGATGCTGGCAAATGGAAAGTGTACTACGCGTACCGATGTATAACACCAACTCGGTGGCCTTGTGGGGAAGTTTGGGAGTTCAATCCCCGGCCGAGTCATACCAAAGACTGTAAAAAATAGGACCCGATGCATCTCTGTCTGGCACTCAGCATTAAGGAGATAGATTGGGGATAAGGCTCTGCGATAGACTAGTTTCCTGTCCAGGGGGTATACTTCTACATCAAGCTGATTGACCCTATAGAAACAGGAGATAGACTAGTTTCCAGGCCAGGGGGTGTACTTGTAGTATCCAGGCCAGGGGGTGTACTTGTAGTATCCAGGCCAGGGGGTGTACTTGTACATCAAGCTGCCTCACACTACAGAAACAGGAGATAGAAGTATACCCCCTGGACAGGACACTAGTCTACATCAAGCTGATTGACCCTATAGAAACAGGAGATATACTAGTTTCCAGGCCAGGGGGTGTACTTGTAGTATCCAGGCCAGGGGGTGTACTTGTAGTATCCAGGCCAGGGGGTGTACTTGTAGTATCCAGGCCAGGGGGTGTACTTGTAGTATCCAGGCCAGGGGGTGTACTTGTAGTATCCAGGCCAGGGGGTGTACTTGTAGTATTCAGGCCAGGGGGTGTACTTGTAGTATCCAGGCCAGGGGGTGTACTTGTACATCAAGCTGCTTGACCCTATAGAAACAGGAGATAGACTAGTATCCAGGCCAGGGGGTGTACTTGTACATCAAGCTGATTGACCCTATAGAAACAGGAGATAGACTAGTATCCAGGCCAGGGGGTGTACTTGTAGTATCCAGGCCAGGTGGTGTACTTGTAGTATCCAGGCCAGGGGGTGTACTTGTAGTATCCAGGCCAGGGGGTGTACTTGTAGATCAAGCTGCTTGACCCTATAGAAACAGGAGATAGACTAGTATCCAGGCCAGGGGGTGTACGTGTAGTATCCAGGCCAGGGGGTGTACTTGTAGTATCCAGGCCAGGGGGTGTACTTGTACATCAAGCTGATTGACCCTATAGAAACAGGAGATAGACTAGTATCCAGGCCAGGGGGTGTACTTGTAGTATCCAGGCCAGGGGGTGTACTTGTAGTATCCAGGTCAGGGGGTGTACTTCTACATCAAGCTGATTGACCCTATAGAAACAGGAGACAGACTAGTATCCAGGCCAGGGGGTGTACTTGTAGTATCCAGGACAGGGGGTGTACTTGTAGTATCCAGGCCAGGGGTTCTACTTCTACATCAAGCTGCTTGACCCTATAGAAACAGGAGATAGGAGCTGGAGACTATAAGGCTACTTTACTTACTTACGTGTGACATGCTGGTTACAATAAATCTGTGTGCAGGTTCAAGGTTGCGTCCAGGAAATTCAAGCTTTTTCTCTGTGGATGATAGAGAGGAAATAGGCCAGAGGAGAGGATGCAGCATGATGGAGAACCAGGAGGAATAGAAAAAGTATCCAATAATATCTCCAGCACAAGCCTGGAAACACTTTGTCATGGCCCATAGAGCTATTCTCGCCCATCAAACACCACAGTTTCCCCCCTGCAGTTGAATCCCAAAGATGGGGGAATAAACTCAAACGAGAAAAAGCCTGTTACTCAGGAGGGTGAATTCTCCAGCGGGAGAGACTGATGTTAGTGGCTCAATGGAGATCCCTCATACTTATTTAGGGAGACATGGAGGAGGAGCTGTGACTGTTCTGTATGTAGCCTCTGATCTATAAATGATCCACATGGTCATGTGATCTGATACCGAAACACTCCGAGCCCACTAGGGAAGGCCGACCCAAACTTTTTTGGGGGGGATCCTCTAGCGCTGTAACCCACACGTTAAAACTTAATGATTTAAAGAAGCCAATTCATTTTATCCTATTGCACCATGGAGACTGTGACCCAGTTAGGAAATTTAAATAGGGATTCGATTTGAAGGGGCATATTAATTGGAACAGATGCCTTCTCAATTATTAACATCTCTCACAGCGTGCTAGCATGAGCTAAATTTACCCCTCCATGTCTGTCCTCCAGCTGAATGCTTCAGCAGTGGTCTTAATCAGAGGCCAATAAAACACTCTCTGATGAGAAGCCTCTTTGAAGATAGACTCTGAATAAACACACAGTCAATGGACATCCACGTGAGCCCCATGAAATCAGTCACCAGTCGCTATTTCCTGGTGTAATGAACAGACATTCAGACACGATTACCCAGGGGGCTACAGACAAGTTGTGCTGACCCAATGGACAGAGTGTGCAAAGCTGTTGTCAAGGCAAAGGGTGGCTACTTTGAAGAATCTCAAATATAAAATGTATTTTGATTTGTTTAACACTTTTTTGGTTACTACATTTCATAGTTTTGATGTCTTCGCCATTATTCTGCAATGTAGAAAATAGTAAAAATTTAGAAAAACCCTAGAATGAGATGTGTCCAAACTGTAAGTTAATTAAATTTCACCTTGCCAACGTTTTCCCTACTTTTTATAGAACACGCCAAAAAAGGGGGACAAGATTTTATGGTCATTATTCCAATATTTTACAGATTAATTTGAGGAGAGCACAAATGTTTTTTCAGGGTTAAAATATCCATCCACTATGTAGATTCCCCATTTCATACTAATGAATGAATGAATGAAAGGTGACTTGTACAAGCAGGTCCAAGTGTTTGTAATTTATTGGTAATTTAACGACAATTTATTTATTCTACCATCATTGTGGGCAACTGTTAGCCTACCTGGGTTTTTAAAGCAATTGCTTACCTCAGAGAGCTGCAAGCATTAACAGATTGTTCAGGAAAATATATTCACAACATAAACCACAAGCTGCCATCGGAGACCAGCGCTGCTATTCACAGTCTATAGATCCACAACCAGATCAGACTTAATTCAAGCTATTTTGCATGATTATGCTTATCTGACCTCCCTCTTCTTGCTACCCCAGCGTTGTTGCTTTACAGCATCTTTGATCTTCCCTGCAAAGGCAAAAAGCCTTTCAAATGCACAGGATTTTGCTATAGACCAAAGTGGGAGTGTTATTTTTTATCAATGAGAAATGCATTGGTCTCGGTCTTGCTCCTCTGCATTTGTTACATCACATTTCCCTTTTTTTGGTTTCTTTGAAAATTCCCTATGAGCAATAGCATGTACTTTATAATAATCCTTTTTTTCTTATTTGGAAAGTACATGGGAATATTTCTGTGCAATGTAGTGGAAGCTCCTCAGAGGAGGAAGGGGAGGACCATCCTCCTCAGTGAATTTCATATGAATAAGAATAGTGAAACATTAAAAAAGACAACTTCCTGAGGACGTCCTCCAACCTATCAGAGCTATTGTAGCATGAACCGCCACGTTGTCCACCCAACAAATTAAGGAGAAGCAAGAGAGAGAGAAAGGGAGAGAGAGAGCTAGCTGAGTAGTTTCACGTACTTAGCTAGCAAATACAGCTAGCTAGTTTAGCCTACTCAAACACCAGGCTCAAACAGAGAGGGATGCTATGTTAGCTAGCTGGCTATGGCTATCCAACACTGTAACCCTTCCAAGTAAAGGTAAGCTTTTGGTTTTTATTAATTTATTGCCACCAGGACCCGCCGGTGTAACTGCTAAACTGCTTGCTAACTGTACACTGTACTGCATGATTGTAGGTGGTTTACTAACGTGTTATTTCTAGTAGCTATGTTGACTTGAAGTTAGCTAATACAGTGACAACGATGTAAGCTGTGTTGTAGCAGATATGATATGAAGGTTTGGCTTGGAAAGTATTTTTTGCCTGGTCACAGACAGCTGATGTTTACTGAAATCCACAAGGGGAAGGGAAAAGGTGAGAGGAGGAGAGCGCATAGATGCAAGAAGGAATTCTACGACAATCAAAGGGATCATTCTGTTGTATGTGGCTGCTATAAAAGTGGACTGTGTGTGCGTGTGATCAGGGGTGTATTCATTCAGCCAATTTTGTTGAAAAATGTTTCTTAAACGGAAGCAAACAGAACAAAACGGGGATAAACATGAATTTGCCCAATATAAACTCTTATTTGCCACTGTTGGACTAATGATTACAACATATATCAGCTAGATCCAGGCAAGATTGTGCAAGGCAGTATTAAATATTTAACTGTCTGTCACTTTGATTACTCAAATTTCTTTCGACCTGTGCACCTAAGCTGTAAACTGCCATTCATAAGCTAGGTTGTAGCTACCTCATGGTGGGTGTAGGAAAATATCCTGAAGTAGCCTAAACCTATCAATGTTACATTGAACTGGGTGAATGGAATATGAAATACAGTCATCCAATATGCTGTAATAGAAATAAGGCCATACTCATATAAATAATGATTGTCCTCCCTCATCTTAAATGGCAACGACCGCCACTGGTGCAATGTCATATTTGAGACACTTTTATGGAAGAATGTAAGGGGAACAATAGAAAATGGCCTCCAAGCTCATGGACATAAAGCAGTCATCAGAGATCATTGTATGTAATGACGCCATGCTAGTTTCAGTAAATGGAATTCTGTGCCTTGTGATTTCATGTTGGTTTTCCATTTTGATTTGATGTTCTAGGTTGAAATGGGGAACCTGGCTGAAATGCTGGTCACTCAGTCTAAGTACTGTATGCAGCAAGAGAGCTCTGCACAGTCCATGGAGCACCAAGCTGTCCAAAGCACCACAAGGTGGCTGAAATCTAGGCCATTCACTCCTCTCTGTCCATCGCCCCACTACCACCTAATGGTTTCTACCCCTCAAGACCTTGACCCTTGACCCTCCACCACTGTCCTTTTTCTCCCTCCTTCCCTCCTCCCTGCTTGGTATGATTGATGACCATGATCGCTTGGGTTCTCTTGGACGGATTATTATCTCTCTGCAGTGGGGCGGACGGCACAGAGTGTCGCCTGTATATCAGAAATCCACTCCTGGCAGCAGTGTAAATTTCCTTTATGTTGTCATAACTTACGGGAAAGCGACAGCGCTATTGGCCGCACCAGTTGTCTGTGAGTTACGGACGCAGATCAAACTCCATGACTTCTTCTCTGCCGAAGTGGAATAGCAACAGTAAAGACATGTTAAAGCAGGGTAGGCCTTAAAAATAAAGAAGAGCCGCACACTCTAGGAGCTTCGACAGCCAAGCTGTCTTCATCAGGGTACAATCACAAACACTGCGGGATGACTCGTTTATATAGTGTCAAGACACACAGGTGTCTGTAATCATGGCCAAGAGTGGCCTAATATCATTGGTTCATTTCTCAAATAATTAAATGGCATAGAAAAGAGCAGCATTCAAACAATACAAATGGATAGCATACGATCATAGATTCATTTTAGACTACACAAGCTTACAAACAATTACAATGGCAAAGTCACAATAATCACAAGAATGGCTTCAGATCAAAGACCGAAGGGAGCAAGGGTCTTTAAGTTAAAGATTCAGGCAGCCTCTCGTTTTAACAATAAATTATCAAGGTCACCCCCGCTTTTTTTATTTTTTATTCTAGAAAGCAAAGTAGGCCACCTAGTGCTGTAACTAAATGCTCTTATTGTCTCCAGTGAGCAGTTGTCCTTGGGACCTACATTTTATCGCCTGCCCTTCGCTTTCTATGGTATTAAAACACACATGTCAAACCTAAAAACTAATTAATGGCTCGTCGTCTCAGCGAAGGCTAGAAATAGCTGATAAGAACCTTGATAGTGCTGCTGCAAGTTTCATATATGTTTGTATTGTGATTTAAAAAAAAATCTTTGTGAGTACGTGTAGGTATGTAGGATATGTGTGTGTGTATGGGTGTGAATGTATGTATATGTGTACGTATGTGTATGTGTGTGTATGTATGGATGTGTGTGTGTGTATATATACAGTATACACCCAAAAATATATATATATTTTACATTTATTATTATTATATATTTTAACTTCCTTTGATTTTCTTTTTTTAAGCCTGTCACATCTGTGAATGTGGAATGTGTTTTGTTGGTTGATTGAAAAACAAGAAAACTTCATCAAACTTCAAATTGAAAAAAAAAAACACATGGCAAAACTGCATCAAGGCGACACTCAGAAGCCCACGTTAATGGAGGCTTCATGGGGCATAGCATGCTACTCTGTCATGTTTAATAACGGCACATGTAAACAGAAAGTGTATTTGTCAGATCTCTAGGATAGCACCAAGGCTTTCCCTTGGGTCTGAGCACTCCTTAGCACATTCTCAAGGTTGTGAGTAAAGCTGAGTAACAAAGGTATGCAGAGTAACAAAGGAAGCAGCCTTTCAATTGAAGTGAACGTTGAGTAAAGCAATGCTTTATTCAAGATGCCGGGGCTCAATGGCACCCTGCTGCAATACCCATCCCTCCATCCTTCCTTCGCTCCCGCAATCTTCCACTCCTTTTCCTCCAACCAGAAAATAGTGTTATTCTCATTGCCAGTCTGACTCCCACAGTGTGAGTGAAGGTCAGTGTGCAACAGACACAACAGGCCCCCCACGGTCCCCATCGGCCCCTCCAGGACCACTACTTATCTTCTCTTTATGTTACTTAACTGTCTGAGTTATTCAGGGACCAAAAAAATAAGAACATTAAAAATAACACCAAACATACTGGACTAATGCTCAAAAGGATGAAGCTACAGTATATGTGCTTTAGTTGAGTAATGAATAGTAATGAGAGAGATTCATTCATTCTAGTAGTGAATAGAAATGAGAGAGTCATCCATTCTAGTAGTGAATAGTAATGAGAGATTCATCCATTCTAGTAGTGAGTAGCAATGAGAGAGATTCATCCATTCTAGTAGTGAATAGAAATGAGAGATTCATCCATTCTAGTAGTGAATAGCAATGGGAGATTCATCCATTCTAGTAGTGAATGGTAATGAGAGAGATTCATCCATTCTAGTAGTGAATAGTAATGAGAGAGATTCATCCATTCTAGTAGTGAAAAGCAATGAGAGATTCATCCATTCTAGTAGTGAATGGTAATGAGAGATTCATCCATTCTTGACAGTTTAATAATAATAATAATAATAGAGGCTTTTACAATATTTAAACAATTCCTGTGTAACAGACCACGAGCTCCCAAAATATGTGACTCATTGATCATGTATCTAAGCTATAAATATTTATTTGCAAGCTAATAGTATATTTTTTGAGCAAATAATATTTTTATTCAAAATAAAAAATCAAGTAATTCAATGTTGGGGCCAAGTACAGAAGGTCTAGCAGGGCCCTGCTGGGAGAAGGACAAGGAAAAGAAGGAGAATGAGAAGGAAAAGAAGAAGAATGAGGAGAGAAGAATGTGGAGAAGGAAGGAGAAGAAGAATGAGAAGGATGAGAAGAAGGATGAAAAGAAGAAGGATGAGAAGGAGAAAAAGAACGATGAGAAGGAGAAGAAGAACGATGAGAAGGTGAAAAAGAACGATGAGAAGGAGACGAAGAAAACGATGAGAAGGAGACGAAGAAAACGATGAGAAGGAGAAGGAAAATAAGAACGATGAGAAGGAGAAGAAGAACGATGAGAAGGAGAAGAAGAACGATGAGGAGACGAAGAAAATGATGAGAAGGAGAAGGAAAATGAGAACGATGAGAAGGAGAAGGAGAACGATGAGAAGGAAAATGAGAATGATGAGAAGGAGAAGGAGAACGATGAGAAGGAGAAGAAGAACGATGAGAAAGAGAAGAAGGAAAAGGAGAATGATGAGAATGAGAAGAAGGAGAATGATGAGAATGAGAAGAAGGAGAATGATGAGAATGAGAAGAAGGAGAATGATGAGAATGAGAAGAAGGAGAATGATGAGAATGAGAAGGAGAAGGATGCAAAGGAAAAGGAGAACGATGAGAAGGAAAAGGAGAACGATGAGAAGGAAAAGGAGAACGATGAGAAGGAAAAGGAGAACGATGAGAAGGAGAAGGAAAAGGCGAAGGAAAAGGAATGAGCTGACAAGGTAAAAATCTGATATTCTGCCCCTGAACAAAGCAGTTAACCCACTGTTCCTAGGCCATCATTGAAACTAAGAATTTGTTCTCAACTGACTTGCCTAATTAAATAAAGGTCAAATAAAATTAAGTTAAAAAAAGGAGAAGAAGAAAAAGGAGAAGGAGTATATCTTTGTCTCTTACTACAGGAAATGGTGGGATTTTTTGTCCTTTTTCTCCCCAATTTCATAGTATCCAATTGGTAGTTACAGTCTATCGCCATCGCTGCAACTCCCGTACGGACTTGGGAGAGGTGAAGGTCGAGAGCCATGCGTCCTCTGAAGCACAACCCAGCCAAGGTGCACTGCTTCTTGACACAAAGCCCGCTTAACCCAGAAGCCAGCCACACTAATGTGTCAGAGGAAACACCATACACCTGGCGACCATGTCAGCGTGCATTGCGCCTGGCCCGCCACAGGAGTCGCTAGAGCACGAAGGGACAAGAACATCCCTGCCGGTCAAACCCTCTCCTAACCCGGACGACGCTGGGCCAATTTTGCGCCACCCCATGGGTCTCCCGGTCGTGGCCGGCTGTGACAGGTCCTGGACTCAAACCAGGATCTCTGGTGGCACAGCTAGCACTGCGACGCAATGCCTTAGACTGATGATAAGGATCTCTGGTGGCACAGCTAGCACTGCGACGCAATGCCTTAGACTGATGATAAGGATCTCTGGTGGCACAGCTAGCACTGCGACGCAATGCCTTAGACTGATGATAAGGATCTCTGGTGGCACAGCTAGCACTGCGACGCAATGCCTTAGACTGATGATAAGGATCTCTGGTGGCACAGCTAGCACTGCGACGCAATGCCTTAGACTGATGATAAGGATCTCTGGTGGCACAGCTAGCACTGCGACGCAATGCCTTAGACTGATGATAAGGATCTCTGGTGGCACAGCTAGCACTGCGACGCAATGCCTTAGACTGATGATAAGGATCTCTGGTGGCACAGCTAGCACTGCGACGCAATGCCTTAGACTGATGATAAGGATCTCTGGTGGCACAGCTAGCACTGCGACGCAATGCCTTAGACTGATGATAAGGATCTCTGGTGGCACAGCTAGCACTGCGACGCAATGCCTTAGACTGATGATAAGGATCTCTGGTGGCACAGCTAGCACTGCGATGCAATGCCTTAGACTGATGATAAGGATCTCTGGTGGCACAGCTAGCACTGCGACGCAATGCCTTAGACTGATGATAAGGATCTCTGGTGGCACAGCTAGCACTGCGACGCAATGCCTTAGACTGATGATAATGATGATAATAATAATAAAAATATTTGATGAAAAATGATTTTGGGCCTTACTGTTTTTAGCCCATACAAACACATTGAATGACATATTCACTACATGGAACAAGAGATAGTCCCCAAAATATATCAAAATGTTCTGAAGTGTCTCCTATATCTGAGATCTCAGAAAGATCAGGAAACATTATTAACTTCCGGGTTAAGCGGGCATTGTGTCAAGAAGCAGTGCGGCTTGGCTGGGTTGTGTTTTCGGGGACGCATGGCTCTCGACCTTGGTCTCTCTCGAGTCCGTATGGCAGTAGCAGCGATGGGACAAGACTGTAACTACCAACTGGATTTCATGAAATTGGGGAGAAAAAGGAGTAAAAAAATATAAATAGAACATTTAGCTAAATGATCCTTGGTATGACTTTCTTAAAACAATTCCATATAGCTTAGTAGTCCCCGCCGCTCCCCCTGGCTTAGACTGATGGGTTAAAAGAGAATTCCACCACACACTATATTGTAGTCTGTGACTCCTACTGTGCTGCCTGCCCACTCACTCGCTGACGTTATCTCAGCATGTAGGCTTATATATTTACACAACCTTTATCGAGCCAGTCATGCCATCGTGCCAGTCTGGCTGAGCATTTTATTCCGTGCTGTAAAGATGAAACATTCCCAACTCAACATAATAACATTTTATGTAATAGAGTGTAGAGCGAATCTGGTGACAATCAACCTTTTGTGTAAATTTTTAAATAGCTTGATTTCAGACAACGTTATCTCACTGCAGTAAAATGGTAGCCTGGCGAGGCTAGTGAAATAGCACGACACAGAACAGACTTCACGGCCAAAATATTTAACGAGCTATTCATTTTTTTAGCTATTGTTATAGTTAATTTCAAGGACATGTTTTAACATTTCACAAACTTTCAGATGCAGCATATTGTTGTATGTTGTAATCCATGCAATGTGTTTAGATTAATTTATTATGTCACCTTTAGTTAACCAAGAAAAGCCCTTTCAGTTAAAAACATATTTTACTATGGGGACCTGGCAATGTGTGTCATAAGGCAAGGTGTGTAGTGATGTATTTAAGTTGTAATGTATAGTACCAGTCAGAAGTTTGGACACACCTACTCATTCTAGGGTTTTTCTTTATATTTACTACTTTCTACAGTGTAGAATAATAGTGAAGACATCCAAACTATGAAATAACACATATGGAATCATGTAGTAAGCAGAAAAGTGTTAAACAAATCAAAATATATTTTATATTTGAGATTCTTCCAAGTAGCCACCCTTTGCCTTGATGACAGATTTGAACACTCTTGGCGTTCTCTCAACCATTTAAAGGAAGGTTAGTGACAAAGAGTTAATATGAACTAATATCAAATAAGGAGTTATAAGGATCACTCATAGTTTAATCTCAGATTACTTCACGACAGTAGGGAGATAATACTTTCCAGCAACTTCAAACGAGTAGTGGGAATATAGTGACAACGCTTTATTAGCTCTCTGTTTGACCTCATTGCCTAAATATGAGAGTGGAGTGTTGAGCAACCCTCCTCTTGCAAAATATTCAAATCATTTATTCGGAACAAAGGGGTCCAATGGCAATAATTTAATCAATGCAGACCATTACCCCTGAAAGAAATACTGCATATGAGAAAGCCAGGTTCCCCCAAGCTCGATACAGTGTAATTGATTCATCAACCATCTATCTAGCTTACATAAAGCGGTCCTCTCAACCATACAGTCCACAACAATCCTTGAACAATATTTATATACCCCAGGGATACAATACATGTACAGATGTAGGATCTTCATTTGAGCCAGTTTGCTACAGCAGGGAAATAATCCTGCAGCAACAGGACATGTAAATTATTATGTGGATTATAATTAATTTACTTTCTTGCAGGGGTTGATACATTTTTCATAAGGGAAAATCACGTCTGATATTTCAAAGTGGAAATTATCAACTTCAGAAGCCTTTTTAAACCTCAAATACTTTGTACGTTTTAAATGTCCTGCATTGCAGGAAAGTTCTCCTGCAATAGGGTGATCAAATTGAGATCCTACATCTGTAGTATGTACTCTGTAGCTCCATGGTTGAAATTACATGGAAACAACATTGATTCAAACAGTTTTTGCACATTGGGATCTCACTGTTTTCCCATTTGATGTCTCTTCTACTTGGAAAATCTAGCCTCTAATGTGGGGCCCAGTCATCACACACAGTTTAGCAATAACATCCTAGAGCTCAAACATGCCTTAAATAATAGATCTGTAGTCCAGCCTTTTTGCCCCATGATACATCTCTTTGTTATTCAGATGTCCACTTTGACTGTCTTTTGTTTCTCCCCAGATGACAGAACTTGGTAAACTACATCCTATGACATTACGTAAGTTGAGGAGTGAGGAGAGAGCTCCCTGCATCCTGTTTCCTCTTCTCTCCCCACTCCCCTAGCTCCAAAAGAGAAGCCTGCTTAAAAATGACCAGGCCCCTTTTCACTGGAGTATTCCCACCCCTGCTATACACCCTGATCCTTCTCAATCATGTATACCAGGGGTGTGAAATATATGGCCCGGGGCCGATCGCAAGGGGGTCCAATCCGGCCCGCATGTGGTTTGAGTATACTGTATATATATATTTTTAGATAAACTACATGGCCAGGTGGCGCAGTGGTCTAGGGCACTGCATCGCAGCGCCAGCTGTGCCACTAGAGACTCTGGGTTTGCGCCAAGGCTCTGTCGCAGCCGGCCGCGACTGGGAAGTCCGTGGGGTGACACACAATTGGCCTAGCGTCGTCCGGGTTAGGGAGGGCTTGGCCGGAAGGGATACCCTTGTCTCATCGCGCACCAGCGACTCCTGTGGCGGGCCGGGCGCAGTGCACGCTAACCAAGGTCGCCAGGTGCACTTGGTTGGGTTGTGTTTTCGACCTTTGTCCCTCCCGAGCCCGTATGGGAGTTGTAGCGATGAGACAAGATAGTAATTACTAACAATTGGATTCCACGAAATTGGGGAGAAAAAGGGGGGATTTTTTAAATTTGTATTATTATTTATTTATTTTTTTAACTACATGGCCAGAAGTATGTGGACAGCTTCTCGTCGAACATCTCATTCCAAACTCATGGGCATTAATATGGAGTCCTCCTTTGCTGCAATAACAGCCTACACTCTTCTGGGAAGGCTTTGCACTAGATGTTGGAACATTCCTGCAGGGACTTGTTTCTATTCAGACACAAGAGCATTAGTGAGATTGGGCACTGACGTTGGGTGATTAGGACTGCCTCGCAGTTGGCGTTTCAATTCATCCCAAAGGTGATCAATAGGGTTGAGGTATGGGCTCTGTGCAGGCCAGTCAAGTTCTTCCACCGATCTTGACAAACCATTTCTGCATGGAACTTGCTTTGTGAACGGGGGCATTGTCATGCTGAAACAGGAAAGGGCCTTCCCCAAACTGTTGCCACAAAGTTGGAAGCAGTGTATCCTCTAGAATGTCATTGTACGCTGTAGCGTTCTGTGAGCTTGTGTGGCCTACCACTTCGTGGCTGAGCCGTTGTTGCTCTTCGTGGCTGAGCCGTTGTTGCTCGTAGACGTTTCGATTTCAAAATAATAGCACTTATAGTTGACAGGGGCAGCTCTAGCAGGGCAGAAATTTGAAGAAGTGACTTGTTGGAAAGGTGCCTTCCTATGACAGTGCCAGGGTGATGAAAATACCCTGACAGGGAGAGACACATAGTATGACAGACCCAACTCAAATGTATCCTCCTACCAGTATTTAAGTCTCCCCGCCAGGCGCCCGCAGAAAGTTGCAACTGCATGCAAGCCAGACAAGTACTCTCTTGGGGGCGGGAGAGAGAGAGGGGGGCAATTTTTGGATATTCAAGAATTTGTCAAAATAACTAATTTGACGTGCAATTCGTAAAACAATTTGTAAAAGAAACAATTAAAAAGTAACAACTTACAAAATCAACTGAGCTGCAAGGACACTTTTTTCACAAGAGGGCAGGTGCTCGGGTACTGGTTGAACCCTATCTACATGCCTGAAAGTTAATAGCGTGCCTTATATTTAGCTAATGTTAGTGTTAGACAGAGAGAATGGGTGCTGTTCTCTGTGGTTGTGGTGGTGGTGGTGTTGCTGTTGTTGTTCACTTACTGTCCAGAGCACAAGGCATGCATGCTGCGCAAACTGTCATGGTCGACTGTTTACAAGGGGGGAAACTGGAAGGCTAACCTCTCTGACCTCATCTGCACGTCTCTGGCAGACCCATAGAGAGAAACATGCACTGGATATGATGCCATTAAATGATTTATCCCGTTTAAAATGGCTCCCTGGTGAAAAAGCAATGCATAGCCTAGATTTCAGACCCCATTTATTTTCGGTGGTCATATAATATCTGTTAATTATGTCAGCAAAAATGGAACTCATCTGCAGGTGACGTTGGGTTGTGATGAGGGTTATTGTTTATGGTCTGGTGGCAAAATGACTAAATCTATCTGGCTGCATCAGTGATACTAATGGGCTACAGCAGCACCATGTGCACTCTGGTACAAAATTATGTTCAGCTTGATCAAATTGATCTAGAAACAAGTTAATAATTCAGGTAGCCATTTTTTTAAAATAAAAAGTGTGTTGAGGTCAAATGATATTGGATAGCAGTGACAGTTTTTAGCACCCTAAGCTGTTGGATTAAAGTTCCTAGGTCGTCATTGAAAATAAGAATTTGTTCTTAACTGACTTGCCTACTAAAATAAAGGTAAAATAAAAAAAAATACAAAAAAGCTGTAGGAAAGGCATGTTTTATCCTAAGAGTAATAATACATGAAATAACCTATTGAAACCATGAAATATGTGACCTTACATTTGATTATGAATGAAACAAAACAACAACCTTATAAGTACATTTGATTATGAATTAAACAAAACAACAACCTTATAAGTACATTTGATTATGAATTAAACAAAACAACAACCTTATAAGTACATTTGATTGTGAATTAAACAAAACAACAACCTTATAAGTACATTTGATTGTGAATTAAACAAAACAACAACCTTATAAGTACATTTGATTATGAATTAAACAAAACAACAACCTTATAAGTACATTTGATTATGAATTAAACAAAACAACAACCTTATAAGTACATTTGATTGTGAGACTGATTTTGATAAATGTACATTCCATGGTGTGAGCGAGCTGCTCACCTTCTGAATTTAAAATTCTTTCTAATGTTGCATTTCACACTGAACCTTTCTTTGATTATTTTGTCATGTTTCCTTGTTTAGGTCTGCTCATAGTTTGCATTGAGTTGCTATTGTTATCCTACTCCAAACATCAAGTGTTAGCTTGACTAGCTCTGTCCTTGTTGTCAGTCAGGCAGTGTCTCAGGCAGAAGTCTAGACCATCCTTTCACATTCATCTGCTCTTGTGAGATTGCTTTATATGATTAAGTATTGGGCACTCAATCTTCTTTATGTGTTTTCTTCTAAAGGGAGCCGGTCTTCGCCATGCTATGTAAATGAAGGATAGTCTCCCGATCATGTGGATTGTGGATGGAAACAAGGGCAGGTATAGCACACAGTGGAGTCTCCACATCCACCCATGTTCAATAAGCTTGTTTTTACATGGCTCTCTGATGAGCCTTACACACTAGTATCCTCTCTGATGTCTTCACAGTGTGAGTCACCCGTTCCTCAGGCTTATCGATCGCAGCCAGAAAAGACAGAAAAAAAATGTTCCAGACTTGAAATTTCAGAGGGCATTGCTCCTCTGTGACTTGTCCTTAAAGTGCTGGTGAATGTTGAACTTCTACTGGCAATTAGGTGGAGGAAGCGAGCGACTGATACTATGATGGTAGAACAATCTCAGCCTTTCCCCTGAGGGACTCACAGGGGCATATCCATACGCCCAGTGTAAAGACTGCTGACATATATTTATACACAAGAGAGCGATGAACAGTGGGATTATGGTATGGGCGGGCATAAGATATGGACAACGAACACAATTGCATTTTATCTATGGCAATTTTATGCACGGCGATACCGTGACGAGATCCTAAGGCCCATTGTCTACAAAATAGCTTCCAACACTCTACTCAGCAAACTGGATGCAGTCTATCACAGTGCCATCCGTTTTGTTACCAAATCACCTTATACCACCCACCACTGCGACCTGTATGCTCTAGTCGGCTGGCCCTCGCTACATATTCATCACCAGACCCACTGGCTCCAGGTCGTCTATAAGTCTATGCTAGGTAAAGCGCCGCCTTATCTCAGTTCACTGGTCACGATAACAACACCCACCCGTAGCACACGTTCCAGCAGGTATATCTCACTGATCATCCCCAAAGCCAACACCCAGTCTACAATTTTATCCCTGATGTCCTTACACAGCTCTCTGGTCTTGGCCATTGTGGAGAGGTTGGAGTCTGTTTGATTGAGTGTGTGGACAGGTGTCTTTTATACAGGTAACGAGTTCAAACAGGTGCAGTTAATACAGGTAATGAGTGGAGAACAGGAGGACTTCTTAAAGAAAAACTAACAGGTCTGTGAGAGCCGGAATTCTTACTGGTTGGTAGGTGATCAAATACTTATGTCATGCAATAAAATGCAAATTAATTACTTAAAAATCATACAATGTGATGTTCTGGATTTTTGTTTTAGATTCCGTCTCTCACAGTTGAAGTGTACCTGTGATAAAAATTACATGCTTTGTAAGTAGGAAAACCTGCAAAATCGGCAGTGTATTAAATACTTGTTCTCCCCACTGTATTTCCCTCACCAACTTTAAACATCAGCTATCTGAGCAGCTAACCGATCGCTGCAGCTGTACACAGTCCATCTGTAAATAGCCCACTCAATCTACCTGCCTCATCCCCATACTGTTTTTATTTACTTTTCTGCTCTTTTGCACACCAGTATCTCTACTTGCACATCATCATCTGCTCATTTATCACTCCAGTGTTAATCTGCTAAATTGTAATTATTCGCTACTATGGCCTATTTATTGCCTACCTCCTCATGCCTTTTGTACACATTGTATATAGACTTTATTTTTTTCTACTGTGTCATTGACTTGTTTATTGTGTTATTGGCTTGTTTATTATTTACTTCATGTGTAACTCTGTGTTATTGTCTGTGTCACACTGCTTTGCTTTATCTTGGCCAGGTCGCAGTTGCAAATGAGAACTTGTTCTCAACTAGCCTACCTGGTTAAATAAAGGTGAAATAAAAAAAAATATTAAAAAATTGTCGTGCCATTCATCCACCACCATCACATCATGTTTCAGATGATAATGCACGGCCCCATGTTGCAAGGATCTGTACACAATTCCTGGAAGCTGAAAATGTACCAGTTCTTCCATGGCCTGCATGCTCACCAGACATGTCTCCTATTGAGATGCTCTGGATCGACGTGTACGACAGCGTGTTCCATTTCCCACCAACATCCAGTAACTTCACACAGCCATTGGAGAGGAGTGGGACAACATTCCACAGACAGCATTCAACAGCCTGATCAACTCTATGTAATGGAGATGTATCACACTGCATGAGGCAAATACTGGTCACACCAGATACTGACTGGTTTTCTGATCTCTACCTTTCTGTGACCAACAGCTGCATACAGTATCTATTCCCAGTCATGTGAAAATCCATAGATTAGGGCCTAATGAATGTATTTCAATTGACTGATGTCCTTACATGAACTGTAACTCAGTAAAATCTTTGAAAATGCTGCATGTTGCATTTATATTTTTGTTCAGTTTAAGTTCATTACGCCCATTGTTGTTACGCCTGCTCCCACTTCCCCTCTCTGGAGCCCAGGGGCGCCAGGCCGCCCTTCATTACGCCCATTGTTGTTACGCCTGCTCCCACTTCCCCTCTCTGGAGCCCAGGGGCGCCAGGCCGCCCTTCATTACGCACACCTGTCACCATCATTATGCGCACCAGCGCTCATTGGACTCACCTGGACCCTTTAACTTGGTTGATTGCCCCTCTATATCTGTCTGCTCCTCAGTTTGTTCCACGTGTCAGCATCATTGTCATTTTGTTTTCCCCTGTCCAGACACTGTCCTTATTGTGTTCCTGTTCGTGTTTCATTAAATGTTCACTCCCTATACTTGCTTCTCGTCTCCAGCATCTGTCCTTACAATTGTAGTCAAGTCTCAAGACATTTCCTTTGACAAACTTGCCATAAAGTAGACATTAAACTTTACGACATACGCCCTACGTTTTAAGCTCATACTATATAGCCATGGTTGATGGACTCTGGCTGAAGCTTGTCAGGGCTTCTGCTCTGATTCATTCGTACCACACCACTGAATAATATCGCTAAATAGTCCCTTCACCGTGCTAGCGGGACAATTAGTGTGAAATGCTGGTGGGTGATTAGGGACTACGCCTTACAAATTAAAGTGCCAAAGTGGGGCGAACCAGTAAGGGCCCTGTCCTGAAGTCAACCATTTATGTTATTAGATTTACCACACAGGGGAGCTTATTGTAGTCTTACATCTCCTGTGTAAATTGAAAAACTATATTTGTAAATGAGTGGGCATAAATGCCATTAACCACTCAAAACCAATAAAGAAAGTAATCATTCCATAATCCACCGATGACACCGCAAACCCAAACAGACCAGCAGTAATGGCAAGAATACTGCAGTAGTATGTTCTTATTGTGTCCGTGAGTCATGTCTATACACAGTATTTGACCATATGAGAAGGTGTAAACACAATGTCATTTAAAGAGCCACGGGATTTCATTCATATTGAGCTCATGGCTAGGCACAAGCTCGCTCACCATGGAGGTCTGTTGCCCATTGATGGTGCCAAAGGACATTAGAACACTGCATATAGTTCAGACCCCAAACCAACACAACATTAGCATCACAAAGAGAGAAATGGTAGCATTGTCCTCTGTGGGGTGAGAACAGAAAAAGAGCTGCTGCTCTACCCTGAGGGAGCCTTGGGCTGAACAGAGTCGTCTCAACGTCGCCTATAGCCCCACTCAACCCATCACCACCTAAATATGGAACAATGTCCTGGTACCCTGGCACAGCAGCCGTACAATACAACCCTGAGCAAAACTCTCCCTTACACAGAAGCGCCGACTCAGATGACACAAATACGCATCATTAAAATTGCCCGGGAACAAATTTGGGCTGGTTAACATGGTAGCATCTGAATGAGGAATCTACAATAACAACACAGTATGGTTTCATTTTTCAACTCCCAAAGTTGTCAATTGTCTGCCTCAGTTCCCTACAGAACAGAGTGATCTAATCTTACTGCCATCACCAAATTTGAGAAATGTATTCTACAAATTCTACAGCTTTACTCAAAGGCCAGGTCACGGCAATGGTAACAAAAACTCTTTCATCCCGAATGCATAACATCAGAGCAGTGCATGCTGGGACTTCCTGTTCGGAAAGGAAGCTGCGAAGGAGAGTCAGAGGGGTCCCGCTGGGTGTTTCATCAACATATTTCATCAACATGGGGGTGTTTCATCAACAGGGATGTGTTTCGTCGAAGAGGGGTGTTTCATCAACAGGGATGTGTTTCGTCGAAGAGGGGTGTTTCATCAACAGGGATGTGTTTCGTCGAAGAGGGGTGTTTCATCAACAGGGATGTGTTTCGTCGAAGAGGGGTGTTTCATGAACAGTAGCGTCTTTCGTCAAAAGGAGGGTGTTTCATCAACAGGGATGTGTTTCATCATCCAGGTTTCGTCAAAGAGAGGTGTTTCATCAACAGGGATGTGTTTCGTCGAGGAGGGGTGTTTCATCAACAGGGATGTGTTTCGTCGAAGAGGGGTGTTTCATCAACAGGGATGTGTTTCGTCGAAGAGGGGTGTTTCATCAACAGGGATGTGTTTCATGAACAGTAGCGTCTTTCGTCAAAAGGAGGGTGTTTCATCAACAGGGATGTGTTTCATCATCCAGGTTTCGTCAAAGAGAGGTGTTTCATCAACAGGGATGTGTTTCGTCGAAGAGGGGTGTTTCATCAACAGGGATGTGTTTCGTCGAAGAGGGGTGTTTCATGAACAGTAGCGTCTTTCGTCAAAAGGAGGGTGTTTCATCAACAGGGATGTGTTTCATCATCCAGGGGGGTATTTCATCAATGGGGGGGTGTTTCATCAATTGGGTGTTTCATCAACAGGAGGGTGTTTCATCAACAGCTGTGTGTTTCTTTAACAGGGATGTGTTTCATCAACAGGGCTGTGTTTCATCAACAAGGGGGGTGTTTCATCAACAGCGGGGAGTTTCATCAATGGGGGAGGGGGGGTTTCATCAAAGGGTGGGTGTTTAATCAACAGCGATGTGTTTCATCAACAGGGGTGTGTGTCATCAACGGGGGGGGGGGGGGGGGGGTGATTCATCAATGTGGGAGTTTCATCAACAGGGATGTGTTTCATCAACAGTGGGGTTGTTTCCTCAACGGGGGGAAGAGGGGTGTTTCATCAACAGGGATGTGTTTCGTCGAAGAGGGGTGTTTCATCAACAGAGATGTGTTTCGTCGAAGAGGGGTGTTTCATCAACAGGGATGTGTTTCGTCGAAGAGGGGTGTTTCATCAACAGGGATGTGTTTCGTCGAAGAGGGGTGTTTCATCAACAGGGATGTGTTTTGTCGAAGAGGGGTGTTTCATGAACTGTAGCGTCTTTCGTCAAAAGGAGGGTGTTTCATCAACAGGGATGTGTTTCATCATCCAGGGGGGTATTTCATCAATGGGGGGGGGGGGGGGGTGTTTCATCAACAGGAGGGTGTTTCATCAACAGCTGTGTGTTTCATCAACAAGGGGGGTGTTTCATCAACAGCGGGGAGTTTCATCAATGGGGGAGGGGGGGTTTCATCAAAGGGTGGGTGTTTAATCAACAGCGATGTGTTTCATCAACAGGGGTGTGTGTCATCAACGGGGGGGGGGGGGGGGGTGATTCATCAATGTGGGAGTTTCATCAACAGGGATGTGTTTCATCAACAGTGGGGTTGTTTCCTCAACGGGGGGAAGAGGGGTGTTTCATCAACAGGGATGTGTTTCGTCGAAGAGGGGTGTTTCATCAACAGAGATGTGTTTTGTCGAAGAGGGGTGTTTCATCAACAGGGATGTGTTTCGTCGAAGAGGGGTGTTTCATCAACAGGGATGTGTTTCGTCGAAGAGGGGTGTTTCATCAACAGGGATGTGTTTTGTCGAAGAGGGGTGTTTCATGAACTGTAGCGTCTTTCGTCAAAAGGAGGGTGTTTCATCAACAGGGATGTGTTTCATCATCCAGGGGGGTATTTCATCAATGGGGGGGGGGGGGGTGTTTCATCAACAGGAGGGTGTTTCATCAACAGCTGTGTGTTTCTTTAACAGGGATGTGTTTCATCAACAAGGGGGGGGTGTTTCATCAATGGGGGAGGGGGGGTTTCATCAAAGGGTGGGTGTTTAATCAACAGCGATGTGTTTCATCAACAGGGGTGTGTGTCATCAACGGGGGGGGGGGGGGGGGGGTGATTCATCAACGTGGGAGTTTCATCAACAGGGATGTGTTTCATCAACAGTGGGGTTGTTTCCTCAACGGGGGGAAGAGGGGTGTTTCATCAACGGGGGGAGGGGGTTTTATCAGCATGGGGTATTTCATCAACATCTGTGTTCTTCATCAACAGGGGGGTGTTTTATCAGCATGGGGTATTTAATCAACATCTGTGTGTATCATCAACAGGAGGGTGTTTCATCAACAGGGATGTGTTTCATCATCCAGGGGGGGGGGGGTTCATCAACGGAGGGGGGGTTTCATCAACAGGGATGTGTTTCATCAACAAGGGGGAGTTTCATCAACAGGGGGGGTGTCATCAACGGGGGGGGGAGGGTCATCAACGGGGGGTTCTTCATCAACAGGGGGGTGTTTTATCAGCAAGGGGGTGTTTCATCAACAGGGGGTATTTCATCAACGGGGGGGGTATTTCATCAACGGGAGGGGTTCATCAACAGGGGTATTTCATCAACGGGGGGGTGTTTCATCAACTGGGATGTGTTTCATCAACTGGGATGTGTTTCATCAACTGGAATGTGTTTCATCAACTGGGATGTGCTTCATCAACAGGAGGGTGTCTCTCTGGACCCAGAGCCTGTTAAAAACACTGCACACAGACTCCTCACCATTGCACCATACAGCACAACACAGCCAAGCCTGTTTTAGTGAATCTCTCTCCTGACACACCAGCTTTCCACAATACTTTGTTTTCTTTCTCCTCTCATTCACAGGCCTGGGTAAACATTGGTATGCAGCAGGAAAGTACGGTTTTACCCCTGTGTTCCCCTGTCTGACTCAGGTTCAGTGTTTTTCTACAGGAAATCAATCCCTGCATAATGGTTGGAGACTGAAGTAAGGAGCTGCTCTCCCTCGACTGGGATGTGCTCTGAGTTTCACAAACTCCATGGGAAAATGGCAGCCTCACTCCTGCATTTACAACTGAATCTATACTTCAACAGCTGTGAGCTTCATCAACAGGGGGGTTTCCTCAACAGGGGGTGCTTCATCAACAGGGGGTGCTTCATCAACAGGGATGTGTTTTATCAACAGCTGTGTGTTTCATCAACAGGGGGTGCTTCATCAACAGGGGGGGTTTCCTCAACAGGGGGTGCTTCATCAACAGGGTTGTGTTTTATCAACAGCTGTGTGTTTCATCAACAGGGGGTGCTTCATCAACAGGGGGAGTGCTTCATCAACAGGGGGTGCTTCATCAACAGGGGGTGCTTCATCAACAGGGATGTGTTTTATCAACAACTGTGTTTCATCAACAGCTATGTTTCATCAACAGCCGTGTATCATCAACAGCTGTGTGTTTCAGCAACAGGGGGGTGCTTAATCAACAGTGGGGTGCTTCATCACCAGGGGGGTGCTTCATCAACAGTGGGGTGCTTCATCAACAGGGATGTGTTTTATCAACAGCTGTGTGTTTCATCAACAGGGGGTGCTTCATCAACAGGGATGTGTTTTATCAACAGCTGTGTGTTTCATCAACAGGGGGTGCTTCATCAACAGGGGGGGTTTCCTCAACAGGGGGTGCTTCATCAACAGGGGGTGCTTCATCAACAGGGATGTGTTTTATCAACAGCTGTGTGTTTCATCAACAGGGGGTGCTTCATCAACAGGGGGGGTGCTTCATCAACAGGGGTGCTTCATCAACAGGGGGTGCTTCATCAACAGGGATGTGTTTTATCAACAACTGTGTTTCATCAACAGCTCTGTTTCATCAACAGCCGTGTATCATCAACAGCTGTGTGTTTCATCAACAGGGGGTGCTTCATCAACAGGGGGGGGTGCTTCATCAACAGTGGGGTGCTTCATCACCAGGGGGGTGCTTCATCAACAATGGGGTGCTTCATCAACAGGGGGGGGGGGGTTCATCAACAGGGGGTGTTTAATCAACAAGGGGGTGTTTCATCAACAGGGATGGATTTAATATTTAATCAACAGGGGGGTGTTTCATCAACAGGGGGGTGTTTCATCAACAGGGGTGTTTTACCAACATGGGGGTGTTTCATCAACAAGGGTGGTGTTTAGTCAACAAGGGGATGTATTTCATCAACAGGGGGTTTCATCAACGGGGGGGGGGGGGTGTTTCATCAACAGAGAGGTTCTTCATCAACAGCTGTGTGTTTCATCAACAGGGGGGTGTTTCATCAACAAGGAGGTTCATCAACAGCTGTGTGTTTCATCAACAGGTGGGGGGGGGGGGGTTCATCAACAAGGAGGTTCATCAACAGCTGTGTGTTTCATCAACTGGGATGTGTTTCATCAACTGGGATGTGTTTCATCAACTGGGATGTGCTTCATCAACAGGAGGGTGTCTCTCTGGACCCAGAGCCTGCTAAAAACACTGCACACGGACTCCTCACCACTGCACCATACAGCACAACACAGCCAAGCCTGTTTTAGTGAATCTCTCTCCTGACACACCAGCTTTCCACAATACTTTGTTTTCTTTCTCCTCTCATTCACAGGCCTGGGTAAACATTGGTATGCAGCAGGAAAGTACTGTTTTACCTTTGTGTTCCTCTGTCTGACTTAGGTTCAGTGTTTTTCTACAGGAGATCAATCCCTGCATAATGGTTGGAGACTGGAGTAAAGAGAGGCTCTCCCTCGACTGGGATGTGCTCTGAGTTTCACAAACTCCATGGGAAAATGGCAGCCTCCCTCCTGCATTTACAACTGAATCTTTACTTTTTAAATAAACATCCGCCGTGAACCCTTGAGAGATGACAGATACAAGTCTACCTTTAAAAATAAGGATATTAAGTGTATGTGTATTGGAAAAACAAACTGAGTCCACTTGCGATCTTTTATGGGATTTATTTCCCATTCCCTTTCAATTGATAATGCACCGATTTGTAAAAGGAAAATATAATTTTTGTTCGAGAAATAGATTGGCGAAGGGGAAGCTCCCAGCATAATCATAACTAAAAATCAAACACAACCTTCATATGAACTCCCGTCATAGATTTCTGATACACAGAAACTCCTATTTTGCTGTTAACAAGTAAACTCTGGAAGCAAAAAAGAGCAGAGGATTTAGACAGTTAGTCATAATGCACCAGTCATTTACCCATAATGCACCAGTCATTTACCCACCATTGGTATTTGCTTTCATCTGCAACACATTTGTACAATGGGAGATAAGCAACACTTTAAAATGATGGAGAACCTGCCAACTATCTTCCTCGAGGCTGACAGCAAAGGGACTGTGTGACTGGTTTTCACCAATACCACTGGAAAACACATTGTCTGCTAGAGAGTAACTCATAGTAAGACAATATGACAGACCGAGTAAACAAATCATCTACGGAGGCTCCATCACTGGTTCTCAAGACAGCGAGGGTCCTCGTATGTGGGAATTGTTCAAATGGAGTCGTGTTCAATTGATTCCTAGATCACTTCTGATGTAGATATGGCATCAACTCACTGGCAGACATACTCATTGCAGCTCTCGGCTGGTGACAGAAGTGAGAATAGGAGATGACAGGTTGTTATGGATATCATGACACCAAGTCCAAGAGATGTGACACCAGCTTCAGATAAAGATGGACCAAACAGCCCAGTGTTGAGTAAGGAGTTGACGTGATAACCTGAATATGCATGACGGGGTCTTAAGGACCAATCATCTCTGATGCCGACGGATTTAGTCTTTTCTTTGTATCTTTCTTCGTGGAGTTGTATCTGCTGTCATTCAGACCCACAGGAAAAAATGATTCAGTTACAGTGCCTTGCGAAAGTATTCGGCCCCCTTGAACTTTGCGACCTTTTGCCACATTTCAGGCTTCAAACATAAAGATATAAAACTGTATTTTTTTGTGAAGAATCAACAACAAGTGGGACACAATCATGAAGTGGAACGACATTTATTGGATATTTCAAACTTTTTTAACAAATCAAACACTGAAAAATTGGGCGTGCAAAATTATTCAGCCCCCTTAAGTTAATACTTTGTAGCGTCACCTTTTGCTGCGATTACAGCTGTAAGTCGCTTGGGGTATGTCTCTATCAGTTTTGCACATCGAGAGACTGACATTTTTTCCCATTCCTCCTTGCAAAACAGCTCGAGCACAGTGAGGTTGGATGGAGAGCATTTGTGAACAGCAGTTTTCAGTTCTTTCCACAGATTCTCGATTGGATTCAGGTCTGGACTTTGACTTGGCCATTCTAACACCTGGATATGTTTATTTTTGAACCATTCCATTGTAGATTTTGCTTTATGTTTTGGATCATTGTCTTGTTGGAAGACAAATCTCTGTCCCAGTCTCAGGTCTTTTGCAGACTCCATCAGGTTTTCTTCCAGAATGGTCCTGTATTTGGCTCCATCCATCTTCCCATCAATTTTAACCATCTTCCCTGTCCCTGCTGAAGAAAAGCAGGCCCAAACCATGATGCTGCCACCACCATGTTTGACAGTGGGGATGGTGTGTTCAGGGTGATGAGCTGTGTTGCTTTTACGCCAAACATAACGTTTTGCATTGTTGCCAAAAAGTTCAATTTTGGTTTCATCTGACCAGAGCACCTTCTTCCACATGTTTGGTGTGTCTCCCAGGTGGCTTGTGGCAAACTTTAAACGACACATTTTATGGATATCTTTAAGAAATGGCTTTCTTCTTGCCACTCTTCCATAAAGGCCAGATTTGTGCAATATACGACTGATTGTTGTCCTATGGACAGAGTCTCCCACCTCAGCTGTAGATCTCTGCAGTTCATCCAGAGTGATCATGGGCCTCTTGGCTGCATCTCTGATCAGTCTTCTCCTTGTATGAGCTGAAAGTTTAGAGGGACGGCCAGGTCTTGGTAGATTTGCAGTGGTCTGATACTCCTTCCATTTCAATATTATCGCTTGCACAGTGCTCCTTGGGATATCTTTTTGTATCCAAATCCGGCTTTAAACTTCTTCACAACAGTATCTCGGACCTGCCTGGTGTGTTCCTTGTTCTTCATGATGCTCTCTGCGCTTTTGACGGACCTCTGAGACTATCACAGTGCAGGTGCATTTATACGGAGACTTGATTACACACAGGTGGATTGTATTTATCATCATTAGTCATTTAGGTCAACATTGGATCATTCAGAGATCCTCACTGAACTTCTGGAGAGAGTTTGCTGCACTGAAAGTAAAGGGGCTGAAAAATGTTGCACGCCCAATTTTTCAGTTTTTGATTTGTTAAAAAAGTGTGAAATATCCAATAAATGTCGTTCCACTTCATGATTGTGTCCCACTTGTTGTTGATTCTTCTTTATATCTTTATGTTTGAAGCCTGAAATGTGGCAAAAGGTCGCAAAGTTCAAGGGGGCCGAATACTTTCGCAAGGCACTGTAACTATAGAATACAACAGTGTCTAATGAGCATATACCCTGTCCATATACCCTGTCCATATCCCCTGTCCATATACCCTGTCCATATACCCTGTCCATTCCCCTCCCCCATATCCCAATTTGTATCACCAATAAGTGAGAAACCTACATGCCATGTTTAGACCATATATTGTGTCCCCTGCAGGTCCGACCTACAGGTTATGGAAAATGTGTTGTTTCAGCATTTCTCCAGTGGGTTTCTTCAAGTAAAAAAACTCCACTTCAATGTCAAAGATAATAAAACAAAAACATGAAAGTAAACACTACAATAATGTCTGCAAAAATACTATAGGAATACTAAAGTATACTACAATCCACAAAATCAACACATTAATTACTATAGTATATACTACAGTTTTCTTTTACTACAGTATTTATACTATAGTTAACTGTCAAAACTACATTATAAACTGTGTGGTTCGAGCCCTGAATGCTGCGGCTAAGAGCAGCTCTGCGGCTAAGGGCAGCTCTGCGGCTAAGGGCAGCTCTGCGGCTAAGGGCAGCTCTGCGGCTAAGGGCAGCTCTGCGGCTAAGGGCAGCTCTGCGGCTAATGGCAGCTCTGCGGCTAATGGCTGCTCTGCGGCTAAGGGCAGCTCTGCGGCTAAGGGCAGCACTGCGGCTAATGGCAGCTCTGCGGCTAAGAGCAGTTCTGCGGCTAATGGCAGCTCTGCGGCTAAGAGCAGCTCTGCGGCTAAGGGCAGCTCTGCGGCTAATGGCAGCTCTGCGGCTAATGGCTGCTATGCGGCTAAGGGCAGCTCTGCGGCTAAGGGCAGCTCTGCGGCTAAGAGCAGCTCTGCTGCTAATGGAAGTTCTGCGGCTAAGGGCTGTTCTTAGGCACAATGCAATGTCCGGATGCAGCCCTTAGCCGTGGTATATTGGCCATATACCACACCCCTCATGCCTTATTGCTTAAGTATACTACAGTAAATAATACAATATAATACAGTAAATACTAAAGAATTCACCTGTATTGTTTATGCAGACTTTAGTCCACAAAAACACTTCAATGAACAGTAAAGTCAGAAAAAACACTACAGTAAATACTATAGTATTTCTACAACGTGGGGATTCCCTCTAGATTTTCAGCAGTGTATCAAACACAGTAGGAGGGCAGACGGAGCCACAGATGCAAAGATCTTGGCCCGTTACTGACAACTATCTCATCAGATGATACATGATTTATTTGTGTTGAAAACATATTACTTCTCATAAAATGTCTGCCCTGATCATTAGTCACCCCGGGGTTTAGTCCTCCCTCCCTCCCACCCACCACGCCTCCACACCCCGGGGTTTAGCCCTCCCTCCCTCCCACCCACCACGCCTCCACACCCCGGGGTTTAGCCCTCCCTCCCACCCACCACGCCTTTTCAACATAGACAAACCTTTATTTAATTTAGTCCTCTTCTTTAACTTTTAGTTGAAATGGAGATGTGAATCCTATTGCATTCTGTTTACAGCTTTCATCACATGAAGCACTCAGTTTGTTGCAAGGCAAGGACCAGGAGAGGGGCTGGGTAGGGACCAGGAGAGGGACTGGGTAGGGACCAGGAGAGGGGCTGGGTAGGGATCAGGAGAGGGGCTGGGTAGGGACCAGGAGAGGGGCTGGGTAGGGACCAGGAGAGGGGCTGGGTAGGGACCAGGAGAGGGGCTGGGTAGGGTGGTTGGTAACCTAAGACAATTATGGTCTAGTACTGAGCAATGTGTGAAGCCATTGCTAGTGGGACCAGCTGGGATGAACCTGACTGAGGGCCCTTGCTCTATTATGAATATGTAAGTAGCTAAGCAACCTGCCTGGAGGCTGATTGTTTGTTGCTGTCAGATCCATTTATACAAAACACTCAGCTTGTCAATATTTGTATCAAAAAGTCCATCAGATATAACTTCTGCATTCAGACTGTTTTAGTCAGTGGTGTTGAACCAGTGTGGGCGGTTTATGAGTTGACTTGTTCAGCGCTTCATTGAAGGAGAGTTCACGGACCCACTGTGTACAGCAGTGTTCAGGTCTTTTTCACTCTCAGACACATCCTGTATTTATGAGAGCTACAACTATATCACTGACAGCTCAGGACCCAAGGCTAAAAGTACAGGTAGCTTGGGAGCAGCACACAGTACTATATCTGAGTTAAACAAAACCATGAAGGAGAAGGAGCTGAGATCTGAGATAAATAAAACCATGTTGGACAGAGCTGAGATCTGAGATAAATAAAACCATGAAGGAGACTGAGCTGAGATCTGAGATAAATAAAACCATGTTGGACAGAGCTGAGATCTGAGATAAATAAAACCATGAAGGAGACTGAGCTGAGATCTGAGATAAATAAAACCATGAAGGAGAAGGAGCTGAGATCTGAGATAAATAAAACCATGTTGGACAGAGCTGAGATCTGAGATAAATAAAACCATGAAGGAGACTGAGCTGAGATCTGAGTTAAATAAAACCATGAAGGAGAAGGAGCTGAGATCTGAGATAAATAAAACCATGAAGGAGACTGAGCTGAGATCTGAGATAAATAAAACCATGTTGGACAGAGCTGAGATCTGAGATAAATAAAACCATGAAGGAGACTGAGCTGAGATCTGAGATAAATAAAACCATGTTGGACAGAGCTGAGATCTGAGATAAATAAAACCATGTTGGACAGAGCTGAGATCTGAGATAAATAAAACCATGAAGGAGACAGAGCTGAGATCTGAGATAAATAAAACCATGATGGACAGAGCTGAGATCTGAGATAAATATAGCCATGAAGGAGACAGAGCTGAGATCTGAGTTAAACAAAACCATGTTGGACAGAGCTGAGATCTGAGATAAATAAAACCATGAAGGAGACTGAGCTGAGATCTGAGATAAATAAAACCATGATGGAGACAGAGCTGAGATCTGAGTTAAATATAGCCATGATGGAGACAGAGCTGAGATCTGAGTTAAATATAGCCATAATGGAGACAGAGCTGAGATCTGAGTTAAATACAACCATGAAGGAGACTGAGCTGAGATCTGAGATAAATAAAACCATGAAGGAGACTGAGCTGAGATCTGAGATAAATAAAACCATGATGGAGACAGAGCTGAGATCTGAGTTAAATATAGCCATGATGGAGACAGAGCTGAGATCTGAGTTAAATACAGCCATGAAGGAGACTGAGCTGAGATTTGAGATAAATAGAACCATGAAGGAGACTGAGCTGAGATCTGAGATAAATAAAACCATGATGGAGACAGAGCTGAGATCTGAGTTAAATACAACCATGAAGGAGACTGAGCTGAGATCTGAGTTAAATAAAACCATGAAGGAGAAGGAGCTGAGATCTGAGTTAAATACAACCATGAAGGAGACTGAGCTGAGATCTGAGTTAAATAAAATCATGAAGGAGAAGGAGCTGAGATCTGAGATAAATAAAACCATGAAGGAGACAGAGCTGAGATCTGAGATAAATAAAACCATGAAGGAGACAGAGCTGAGATCTGAGTTAAATAAAACCATGAAGGAGACTGAGCTGAGATCTGAGTTAAATACAACCATGAAGGAGACTGAGCTGAGATCTGAGATAAATAAAACCATGAAGGAGACAGAGCTGAGATCTGAGAGAAATAAAACCATGAAGGAGACTGAGCTGAGATCTGAGTTAAATATAGCCATGAAGGAGACTGAGCTGAGATCTGAGTTAAATACAGCCATGAAGGAGACAGAGTTGAGATCTGAGTTAAATACAGCCATGAAGGAGACAGAGCTGAGATCTGAGTTAAATACAGCCATGAAGGAGAAGGAGCTGAGATCTGAGTTAAATACAACCATGAAGGAGACAGAGCTGAGATCTGAGTTAAATAAAACCATGAAGGAGACAGAGCTGAGATCTGAGATAAATAAAACCATGAAGGAGACAGAGCTGAGATACGGCTGGAGCAGATCCACATATAGTTCCTATATAAAGTTCCTCATATTACAAACATTTTCTTGTATAAATGTTTAATCATCTCTCACAGCCGTAGCGATTCAATATTGAAGAGGATTTTATTCCCAGCTCTCCATGTTGCAAGTGATGTTAGGCAGAATCTCTCTGGAACGTGTCCAGGCACCAATTATCTGTCGGCCAAGGAGAGGAAGGCGAGGGAAAGAGAGGGGAAAGAGACCGGGGAAAGAGAGGGGCCAGAGAGAGAAAGGAGACTGGGGAAGGTTAGAGGAAGGAAAAGAGGTCCATTTATGTGAAGGAGTGGTGCGTGGAAAAGAACAGGGGGAATTATGCAAAACTAGTGAACAGCTCAATGGGTTTTGGGTCTGCTGCACAATGCAAAATGAGGCACAGCACCATGCTATCCCCCTGAATCTACAAGATAGGAGCATCTGAAGAGCAAGATGGACTGGACTTTTCATCTATAGCACATGAGCAAAGAATAGCTGAGAAAACACGAACAAAAACGCATCATTGTAATGTTATCCAGTCCAACCGTCATACAGTTTGCGGAAGACAGATCGGGCAGTTGCTAAACATGGTCGGTTCAATGTCTGGCGGAATCCCAGTAGCGCGCCTTTGAGGAATTTCATGCAGTGTTTAGGCCGGGGACAAAGCCCTGAAAGACAAACAAGAGCTAGACAGATTGGAGTGAGCAGATGAATCCGGGGACAGAACTGGCCAGAGAAATGCCAGTGGTTTAGAAAGGGCAACAATGGCCAGGGGGAACAGTAACCACGGCTGCTGTTGTTTCCCTGTAATCCCTCGTCGTGTAAAATCTCCACATCGAAACTCGCTTTCTCCTACACACACACACTCACACACACACACACACACACAGACACACACACACACACAGGCACAGGCACAGGCACACACACACATTCACACATTCACATTCACACACACACACACACACACACACACACACACACACACACACACACACACACACACACACACACACACACACACACACACACACACACACACACACACACACACACACACACACACACACACACACACACACACACAGGCACACAGGCACACACACAGGCACACACACACACAGGCACACACACACAGGCACACACACACACAGGCACACACACACATTCACACACACACGCACCTCTGAGGTTCATGTGACTGTCAACGGGATGAAGTCCAAACCACATCATATTTTGTAAGCCGTCTCTAAGGTGTTACACATCTGTAAATACAGAACAGCTCTTTGAAATGCTTTAAGTTGCATCTCATTGGTGAACTGACCTTTTTAACATGATTATCTCTCTCGCTCTCTAGACGGCGTTCATGACATCAGTGATGCGAATCTGCCACATAAAACGACCATCAACGGCATTGAAGTTTATTTCCTCCTCCTTCCTCCTCGCCTTCAGCCTCCCCATCACTAGAAAGCCATTTCTAGTGATGGGGAGGAAGATCCATGTAGCTTCTGGCCATTCTAATTATGAAACAGGTCTAATAAACACTGTGTAATCTCCCAGTCGGTTATGATAACCACATTGGAACGGAATGAAAGGGCTTTTTTTTTTAAGGAAACAGCGCCTATGCTGGCTTTGTGTGAAGAGCGATATCCGATAACAAGAAGGGCAATTTCCCCGTCAGATGACATGAATGTGTGCAGCTCGGCTCAGAGAGAATGGTGAAGCGGACTAAATGAGCTGTGTGGCTAGATGGCTGCTCTCAGCACTGTGCTGAATTCCATAGTGTATTGACTGGCTGACAGGGCAGCACCGGCAGATCAAACTAGTTTTGTCACGATACCAGGTTTAGTATCACAATACTCGATACCATCACGACACTCGATACCAAAACGACACCACAGCAAAAACAAAGGTTTTCAATAAAGGTTCAAAAAAGAAAAGTAAAACAGAAGGCGTATTGGCCAAAGTAGCCTGGACTCAGAGGTAGACATTACATAGTAAATGTAAATCTGGAACACTCCAACTATTATGACCTGTTACGTTTTGTATAGTACGTATTCATTTGTGGATGTCCATCATTTAATGCAGAGTGTTTGCTGGATAAAGCCATGCTAAGTTATCCCGTGACAGCTTTTGTTCCGAACCCACTACGGTGTTTCAGATGCCAAGTTTATGGTCATATTGCAGCAGTACGTAGGAGGGAGGTACCGATGTGTGAGAATTGAGCAGGAGGGCATGGGACAAAAGAGTGTGTAGTTTCGGTAGAAAAAAGTGGTCTGTTTCAATTGTGGGAGTGGCCATGTTTCTGTGTATCAGAAATGTCCTGTGTGAGTGAGACAGATTGAAGTTTCCAGGGTGAGAGCAGAGCAACAAGTGTCATATGTTGAGGCAGTGAGGTAGGTAGGGGGTGGTGGTCAAAGGTGTGGGAGGAGCGGATCCTGAGAGGATCCCTGAGAGTAGTATGCTGAGGCAGTGAGGTAGGTAGGGGGTGGTGGTCAAAGGTTAGAGGAGGAGCGGGTCCTGAGAGGATCCCTGTGAGTAGTATGCTGAGGTAGGTAGGGGGTGGTGGTCAAAGGTTAGAGGAGGAGCGGGTCCTGAGAGGATCCCTGTGAGTAGTATGCTGAGGCAGGTAGGGGGTGGTGGTCAAAGGTGTGGGAGGAGCGGATCCTGAGAGGATCCCTGTGAGTAGTCGGCCAGTACAGAGCGACCTGAACAGTTTGTGCTTTGGTAAGTTTGGCTTTGTGGCATTTATTGCTATGTCATGCCCCCCTCTGTCATTGACTTTTCCCAAATAAGTCTATAGAACACACTGTCATTGTCAGAATCTTAATATCACAACCAGAACTGGAGTTATAACCAGTTTTTGAAGGGCATGTCATTTCTTGAATAGTTTTCCCCCTTTGCTCCTCCTACAGACTGTATGGCCTGCTCTGCTCCTCCTACAGACAGTATGGCCTGCTCTGCTCCTCCTACAGACAGTAATGCCTGCTCTGCTCCTCCTACCGACTGTATGGCCTGTTCTGCTCCTCCTACAGACAGTAGGGCCTGCTCTGCTCCTCCTACCGACTGTATGGCCTGCTCTGCTCCTCCTACCGACATTAGGGCCTGCTCTGCTCCTCCTACCGACAGTAGGGCCTGCTCTGCTCCTCCTACCGACTGTATGGCCTGCTCTGCTCCTCCTACCGACAGTAGGGCTTGCTCTGCTCCTCCTACCGACAGTAGGGCCTGCTCTGCTCCTCCTACCGACAGTAGGGCCTGCTCTGCTCCTCCTACCGACAGTAGGGCCTGCTCTGCTCCTCCTACCGACAGTAGGGCCTGCTCTGCTCCTCCTACAGACAGTTGAAAGTGCAATGCCCAGCTGATAATCACCTCGATAATTGCCTCGAAACTGAACCTAAAGATCCACATCAGGCAGCAGGTGAGCGAGTGTCAGGGAATGATTAGGCTTGTGGAACCTTACGTTGGCATGGGGAGAAATGTCACCATGGACAGTTTCTTTACTTTACTGCCATTGGCGAACAGGTTGCTTGCACCTTGAACAAAGTGAGATGGGAGCTCCCTCCCTCTGCGCAAAATAAGGCACATGCACAGCTGTTTTACTCCACAACGGTGCTGAAGAATGACAAGACAACACTCACACTTTACCAATGCAAAGCAAGAAATAAAGTTTCAATCATGTGCACCATACATTTGACAGTTGCCATCGACAGTGACACAAAGAGAAAACCGGAGACTATTACACACTAAATGTTACCCAAGACCTTCATAAACAAAATCAAATGATTATTGTTGCGATAGCATATATGAAATGTATTAATTACACTGTTCGAATGTTGCAGTCAGAATGACTGCTCATTAGCTTGAAGGTGGGTCCCTCAAGGCCCAGCGGTTCTAGTGTTAAAAAGATTATCTGAAACGTTTTGCTTTCGCTGAGAAACTATTCTGTCAAAGGGGCTGGTACTATTGATTTATGAGGATGCTGGCTGATGACAAAGTCACCGGTGTGATCAGCCTCTGGTTTGAGGGAAGCGGATGTGGAAGGCTGCCCAGCGACAGCCCTTGACGTGACCCATCATCACAGAGTCAAGAAGGGCCAAGAGGGAGCCGGGCCAGAAGGTTTGAGGTACGCTGACCTCTCCAACTGTTTGATAATGCTGCTTTAAGTCTGTGTCAATGAGAGCCTTGGCTAAGGCCTGTCACAACCACGACCACGGTGTTGGTAGGGAGTAATTGGTAGTTGGTAGGTGGTGGATAGCAGGGACAATCAGTGATAAGTCTGAGCCCTCAGCCAGGGGGTAAGGGTAGGAAGTGAGCCCTCAGCCAGGGGATAATGGTTGCAGTGAGCCCTCAGCCAGGGGGTAATGGTAGGAAGTGAGCCCTCAGCCAGGGGGTAATGGTAGGAAGTGAGCCCTCAGCCATGGGGTAATGGTTGGCAGTGAGCCCTCAGCCAGGGGGTAATGGTTGCAGTGAGCCCTCAGCCAGGGGGTAATGGTAGGCAGTGAGCCCTCGGCCAGGGGGTAATGGTAGGCAGTGAGCCCTCAGCTGGGAACCTCCAGACAACAGCTTGATACGACAGGAGGAGGTAAAGGCCTAACCAGGATTAGTGCTTCAACAGGGGACAAAGCTTTACCAGGTGGTGGGAGTATCTGGGGACTGCTGCAGCTGGGTGGTGGGAGTGTCTGGGGACAACTGCAGCTGGGTGGTGGGAGTGTCTGGGGACATCGGCAGCTGAGTGGTGGGAGTATCTGGGGACAGCTGCAGCTGGGTGGTGGGAGTGTCTGGGGACAGCTGCAGCTGGGTGGTGGGAGTGTCTGGGGACAGCTGCAGCTGGGTGGTGGGAGTATCTGAGGACAGCTGCAGCTGGGTGGTGGGAGTGTCTGTGGACAGCTGCAGCTGGGTGGTGGGAGTATCTGAGGACAGCTGCAGCCGGGTGGTGGGAGTATCTGAGGACAGCTGCAACTGGGTGGTGGGAGTATCTGAAGACAGCTGCAGCTGGGTGGTGGGAGTGTCTGTGGACAGCTGCAGTTGGGTGGTGGGAGTATCTGGGGACAGCTGCAGGTGGGTGGTGGGGTGGGGGTGGTGCTGTGGCGGGGGTACATAAATAGTATCTTGTGTGAACAATTTAAGAGCAGGTTTAATTCCACAAAATAAAGCAAAGATAATATCACGCTCATCCGGGTACTGTACAGCCAATTATCTACACTACAGTAGCATGACTGTGAGAATAATATGTCACTGGCACAGAGTAAACAAGCTCTATTGGCCAGGGGGGGATTTCCAGCTCGCAGGATGAATCCCTACTACAGTAGCGTCAGAATTCCCGTCCTGTCCTATTTTTTACCCTACATCCTGTGAGATTACACACAGTATGACAGTGCAGTAGCTTCAGCAGAGATCTCTGCTCTAACCTAGCACTGCCTTGGCCAGGTGGCTAATCACAACTCCCATGTGCTTTGATGTGTACGCCACAGCGCTACCCCTGGGGAACCAACCAGGTCGTATCCCACAGGATCTACTTCCCCTTGACCTGGGAGCTGGGCCCTGGGAGATGAGGTGTGGGAGCTGGGATCTTGGGCCTGGGAGCTGGGAAATGTGAGATGGGGTATGGGGTGTGGAAGCTGGGAGCTGGGAAATGTGAGATGGGATATGGGAGCTAGGGCCTGGGAGCTGGGAAATGTGAGAAGGGGTGTGGGAGCTGGGGCATGGGAGATGGGAAATGTGAGATGGGGTATGGGAGCTGGGGCCTGGGAGATGGGGTGTGGGAGCTGGGGCCTGGGAGATGGGGTGTGGGAGCTGGGAGATGGGAAAAGGAACCTGGGAGATAGGGTCTGGAAGCTGGGAGTTGGTTTCACTCTAAAATACTGAATTTGGGCAAACTAGCTGTCTGCTACAACCCACCTTGGGAAAATGTATTTCTATGCTTAATAAATAATAATAATAAAATACAGTTGTCGTTTGTTTGTTGTTGATCTTCTGAACCATTCTGAGTCTAGCTTCCTCTGATCCATGTTGTATGTTTCTCACATGTATCCTCACTACATACAGCATTTACAACACTTCATTTCCTCTATGCTGCCATAAATGCATTTAGTAAATGGACACTGGCCTTCTGTTGTACATTTAGTAGATGGACACTGGCCTTCTTGTTGTACATTTAGTAGATGGACACTGGCCTTCTGTTGTACATTTAGTAGATGGACACTGGCCTTCTTGTTGTACATTTAGTAGATGGACACGGGCCTTCTGGTTGTACATTTAGTAGAAGGACACTGTCCTTATGTTGTACATTTAGTAGATGGACACTGGCCTTCTGTTGTACATTTAGTAAATGGGTACTGGCCTTCTGTTGTACATTTAGTAAATGGGTACTGTCCTTCTGTTGAAGTCAGCAAACCTACTCTGCTAGCCTTAGTTACTTAGTTAAATCCACCTCACTCCTCCTTCACACATCCTAGAACTCGCTATTACACCCCCCCCCCCACCCTCCTAGAACGCTTCTTTAACCCCCACCCTCCTGGAACTTTTCTTTAGTGTTCCTAGAACACTTATTTACACCCTCCAAGAACTCTTATTTACACCCCCGCCCTCCTAGAACTCATCTTTACACCCCTCCACCTTCCTAGAACTCTTCTTTACACCCCCCCCCCCCCCCCCCAACCTTCCTAGAACTCTTCTTTACACTCCAAACCTTCCTAGAACTCTTCGTTACACCCCACACCTTCCTAGAACTCTTCTTTACACTCCAAACCTTCCTAGAACTCTTCGTTACACCCTCCCCACACCTTCCTAGAACTCTTCGTTACACCCTCCCCCCACCTTCCTAGAACTCTTTTTTACACCCCCCCCCCCCCCCACCATACTAGAACTCTTCTTTACACCCTCCCCCCACCCTCCTAGAACTCATCTTTACACCCCCCACCTTCCTATAACTTTTCTTTACACCCATACACCTTAATATAACTCTTCTTTACACCCCCCACCTTCCTAGAACTCTTCTTTACACCCATACACCTTCATATAACTCTTCTTTACACCCTCCCCCCACCTTCCTAGAACTCTTCTATACACCCATACACCTTCCTAGAACTCTTCTTTACACCCTCCCCCCACCCTCCTAGAACTCATCTTTACACCCCCCACCTTCCTATAACTTTTCTTTACACCCTCCCCCACATTCCTTGAACTCTTCTTTACACCCTCCCCCCACCATACTATAACTCTTCTTTACACCCCCCACCTTCCGAGAACTCTTCTTTACACCCATACACCTTCATATAACTCTTCTTTACACCCTCCCCCCACCTTACTATAACTCTTCTTTACACCCCCCACCTTCCTAGAACTCTTCTATACACCCATACACCTTCATATAACTCTTCTTTACACCCCCCACCTTCCTAGAACTCATCTTTACACCCCCCACCTTCCTAGAACTCTTCTATACACCCCCCACCTTCCTAGAACTCATCTTTACACCCCCCACCTTCCTATAACTTTTCTTTACACCCTCCCCCACATTCCTTGAACTCTTCTTTACACCCTCCCCCCACCATACTATAACTCTTCTTTACACCCCCCACCTTCCGAGAACTCTTCTTTACACCCCCCACCTTCCTAGAACTCTTCTTTACACCCCCCACCTTCCTAGAATTCTTCTTTACACCCCCCACCTTCCTAGAACTCATCTTTACACCCCACCTTCCTAGAACTCTTCTTTACACCCCCCACCTTCCTAGAACTCTTCTTTACACCCCCCACCTTCCTTGAACTCTTCTTTACACCCTCCCCCCACCATACTATAACTCTTCTTTACACCCCCCACCTTCCTTGAACTCTTCTTTACACCCTCCCCCCACCATACTATAACTCTTCTATACACCCATACACCTTCATATAACTCTTCTTTACACCCCACCTTCCTAGAACTCATCTTTACACCCCCCACCTTCCTATAACTTTTCTTTACACCCTCCCCCACATTCCTTGAACTCTTCTTTACACCCTCCCCCCACCATACTATAACTCTTCTTTACACCCCCCACCTTCCGAGAACTCTTCTTTACACCCCCCACCTTCCTAGAACTCTTCTTTACACCCCCCACCTTCCTAGAACTCTTCTTTACACCCTCCCCCCACCATACTATAACTCTTCTTTACACCCCCCACCTTCCTAGAACTCTTCTTTACACCCCCCACCTTCATATAACTCTTCTTTACACCCCACCTTCCTAGAACTCTTCTTTACACCCCCCCCCCACCTTCCTAGAACTCTTCTTTACACCCCCCACCTTCCGAGAACTCTTCTATACACCCATACACCTTCATATAACTCTTCTTTACACCCTCCCCCCACCCTCCTAGAACTCTTCTTTACACCCCCCACCTTCCTAGAGCTCTTCTTTACACCCCCCCACCATCCTAGAACACTTCTTTACACCCTCCTACCTTCCTAGAACTCTTCATTACACCCCCCCACCACCATCCTAGAACTCTTTTTTACACCCCCCCCCCCCCCCCCCACCTTCCTAGAACTCTTCTTTACACCCTCCCCCCACCCTCCTAGAACACGTCTTTACACCCCCCACCTTCCTAGAACTCTTCTTTAACACCCCCCACCTTCCTAGAACTCTTCTTTACACCCTCCCCACACCCTCATATAACTCTTCTTTACACCCCCCCTTCCTAGAACTCTTCATTACACCCCCCCCCCACCTTCCTAGAACTCTTCTTTACACCCTCCCCCTACCTTCCTAGAACTCTTTTTTACACCCATACACCTTCCTAGAACTCTTCTTTACACCCTCCCCCCACCTTCCTAGAACTCTTCTATACACCCATACACCTTCCTAGAACTCTTCTTTACACCCTCCCCCCACCCTCCTAGAACTCATCTTTACACCCCCCACCTTCTTATAACTTTTCTTTACACCCTCCCCCACATTCCTTGAACTCTTCTTTACACCCTCCCCCCACCATACTATAACTCTTCTTTACACCCCCCACCTTCCGAGAACTCTTCTTTACACCCATACACCTTCATATAACTCTTCTTTACACCCTCCCCCCACCTTACTATAACTCTTCTTTACACCCCCCACCTTCCTAGAACTCTTCTATACACCCATACACCTTCATATAACTCTTCTTTACACCCCCCACCTTCCTAGAACTCATCTTTACACCCCCCACCTTCCTAGAACTCTTCTATACACCCCCCACCTTCCTAGAACTCATCTTTACACCCCCCACCTTCCTATAACTTTTCTTTACACCTCCCCCACATTCCTTGAACTCTTCTTTACACCCTCCCCCCACCATACTATAACTCTTCTTTACACCCCCCACCTTCCGAGAACTCTTCTTTACACCCCCCACCTTCCTAGAACTCTTCTTTACACCCCCCACCTTCCTAGAATTCTTCTTTACACCCCCCACCTTCCTAGAACTCATCTTTACACCCCACCTTCCTAGAACTCTTCTTTACACCCCCCACCTTCCTAGAACTCTTCTTTACACCCCCACCTTCCTTGAACTCTTCTTTACACCCTCCCCCCACCATACTATAACTCTTCTTTACACCCCCCACCTTCCTTGAACTCTTCTTTACACCCTCCCCCCACCATACTATAACTCTTCTATACACCCATACACCTTCATATAACTCTTCTTTACACCCCACCTTCCTAGAACTCATCTTTACACCCCCCACCTTCCTATAACTTTTCTTTACACCCTCCCCCACATTCCTTGAACTCTTCTTTACACCCTCCCCCCACCATACTATAACTCTTCTTTACACCCCCACCTTCCGAGAACTCTTCTTTACACCCCCCACCTTCCTAGAACTCTTCTTTACACCCCCCACCTTCCTAGAACTCTTCTTTACACCCTCCCCCCACCATACTATAACGCTTCTTTACACCCCCCACCTTCCTAGAACTCTTCTTTACACCCCCCACCTTCATATAACTCTTCTTTACACCCCACCTTCCTAGAACTCTTCTTTACACCCCCCCCCCCACCTTCCTAGAACTCTTCTTTACACCCCCCACCTTCCGAGAACTCTTCTATACACCCATTCACCTTCATATAACTCTTCTTTACACCCTCCCCCCACCCTCCTAGAACTCTTCTTTACACCCCCCACCTTCCTAGAGCTCTTCTTTACACCCCCCCACCATCCTAGAACACTTCTTTACACCCTCCTACCTTCCTAGAACTCTTCATTACACCCCCCCCCACCACCATCCTAGAACTCTTTTTTACACCCCCCCCCCCCCACCTTCCTAGAACTCTTCTTTACACCCTCCCCCCACCCTCCTAGAACACGTCTTTACACCCCCCACCTTCCTAGAACTCTTCTTTAACACCCCCCACCTTCCTAGAACTCTTCTTTACACCCTCCCCACACCCTCATATAACTCTTCTTTACACCCCCCCTTCCTAGAACTCTTCATTACACCCCCCCACCTTCCTAGAACTCTTCTTTACACCCTCCCCCTACCTTCCTAGAACTCTTTTTTACACCCCCCCACCTTCCTAGAACTCTTCTTTACACCCTCCCCCCACCCTCCTAGAACAATTATTTACACCCCCCACCTTCCTAGAACTCTTCTTTACACCCCCTACCTTCCTATAACACTTCTTTACCCCCCCACTTCCTAGAATCCTTCTTTACACCCCCCCCCCCCCACCTCCCTAGAACTCATCTCTACACCCCCCCGCCCTCTTAGAACTCTTCTTTACACAACCATGACCTCTTTACACCCTCCCCCACCCTCCTAGAAATCTTCTTTACACCCCCCCACCTTCCTAGAACTCTTCTTTACACCCTCCCCCACCTTCCTAGAACTCTTCTTTACACCCTCCCACACCATACTATAACTTTTCTTTACACCCTCCCCCCACCATCCTAGAACTCATCTTTACACCCTTCCCCCACCTTCCTATAACTCTTCTTTACACCCTCCCCCCACCTTCCTAGAACTCTTCTTTACATCCTCCCCCCACCATACTAGAACTCTTCTTTACACCCCTCCTCTTCCGAGAACCCTTCTTTACACCCCACCTTCCTAGAACTCTTCTTTACACCCCCCACCTTCCTAGAACACTTATTTACACCCTCCCCCCACCATCCTAGAACTCATCCTTACACCCCCCCCCCCCCCCACCTTCCTATAATTATTTTTGACACCCTCCCCCCACCATACTAGAACGCTTCTTTACACCCTCACCTTCCTAGAACTCTTCTTCACACCCCCCACCTTCCTAGAACTCTTATTTACACCCACCACCTTCCTATAACTCATCTTTACACCCCCCACCTTCCTAGAACACTTCTTTACACCCCCCCACCTTCCTAGAACTAATCTTTACACCCCCCACCTTCGTAGAACTCTTCTTTACACCTCCCCCCACCATACTAGAACTCATCTTTACACCCCTCCACCTTCCTAGAATTCTTCTTTACACCCTCCCCCATCTTCCTAGAATTCTTCTTTACACCCCCCACCTTCCTAGAACTCATCTTTACACCTCCCCGCCCTCCTAGAACTCTTCTTCACACACCCCCCCCCCCCCACCTTCCTAGAATTCTTCTTTACACCCTCCCCCCATCTTCCTAGAATTCTTCTTTACACCCCCCACCTTCCTAGAACTCATCTTTACACCTCCCCGCCCTCCTAGAACTCTTCTTCACACCCCCCCCCCCCCATCTTCCTAGAACTCATCTTTACACCCCCCCACCTTCCTAGAATTCTTTTTTACACCCCGCACCTTCCTAGAACTCTTCTTTTCACCCCCCCACATTCCTAGAATTCTTCTTTACACCCCCCCCCTTCCTAGAACTCTTCTTTTCACCCCCCCACCTTCCTAGAATTCTTCTTTACACCCTCCACCTTCCTATAATTCTTCTTTACACCCCCCACCTTCCTAGAACTCTTCTTTTCATCCCAATCCTTCCTAGAATTCTTCTTTACACCCCCCAGTCCTCCTAGAACTCTTCTTTACACCCCCCATCTTTCTAGAACTCATCTTTACACCCCCCACCTTCCTAGAACTCTTCTTTACACCCCCCCCCCCCCCCACCTTCCTTGAACTCGTCTTTACACCCCTGCCCCCACCTTAATGATGTTACTGTCCTATTGTATATAGTGTAGTTCTATTGTATATAGTGTAGTCCTATTGTATATAGTGTAGTTCTATTGTATATAGTGTAGTCATATTGTATATAGTGTAGTCCTATTGTATATAGTGTAGTCCTATTGTATATATGGTAGTTCTATTGTATATAGTGTAGTCATATTGTATATAGTGTAGTCCCATTGTATATAGTGTAGTCCTATTGTATATAGTGTAGTCCTATTGTATATAGTGTAGTCCTATTGTATATAGTGTAGTTATATTGTATATAGTGTAGTTATATTGTATATAGTGTAGTCCTATTGTATATAGTGTAGTCCTATTAGCTGCAACACTTCAGTGAGTTGCTCCACTTATATTGGACACAGTGGGGGTCTGAATGATGATGAGGTGGGGGGCAAGGTTTCACCTTTCCTGAGAAAACAGAGCCATGTTCCGTTTCAGGGTCACATGAAATCAAAGGAATTAGTGGGGCAAAAACAACAATATCTAGATGATTAGAGTGGGCTTCTCCTAAAGAGGATTTAAAGCTTAACTTTTTAAGATTTACAAGACTTATGCTTAGGACAGGCAGTAATTGAATAAGGTATTTGCATAAGGATTACCGCATGAGTTATAATTTGTTTTATTTAATACAAAGAAAAAAATATCTGTCAAAAGTAAAACTGTCCAAATATGCAACCTTGCTTTGATCTGCTGAAGAAAAGTTTATGGGAATTCTGTCATTATCCCCGACAAAGACATCTAGACATTTCTTTTAAGAATAATCAGATGTTCTGTGGAAATATTCTCAACATCCTTCCATCAATTTCTTGGAATCGAGGATGCCAAGTGCATTGGATAAAGGTAGTAAATACAGTAGTCTATTTCATTAAAGTTGAATATGTATTTCAGCCTAAGCGCAACCCGGCCACTTGGTTTTCTATAAAGTTAAGAAATGGAACCACCCTCAAATTCATAGATGGAGCTATGGAAGGACTGACAATCTGTGAGATGGAATCAACATGAATATTGCACAGCAGTAGCCATTTCAGATTACACCTAAAAAGAACTCAAATACATAAACAATAATTTCCTTATGCGTATAATGTAGAGGAATGATGGGGTTAGAAACATAGGAGAATGGGAGGAAGAGAGAAGCAAGGGTTAAATATTTCAGCACTCTGGCTCTTCTTCATCTAAGAGAAGACATGTGAAACGGGGGAGGGGGGGGGGGGCAGAAGACAAAGATATCTGAAGGCTTTCTACCCATTGTGAGTTTGAGGTGAAGAGGGGAGGTGACAAGGGGAGAAAGTGAGAGGGCCTGGAGAGAAGGGAAGAGAAAACAACAAATGAAAGTAAAAGGCCAGAGGGCTCTAAAGAAGGCAGGGTAATGATTACCACAGACACAGCCTCTCCCAAGGAGGCTCAGCTCCATCTCTCTCTGTCTGGAGAGAGTAATGTGGTGCTTGGTAGAGCCAGGCATTTCTCTCCTGGCCTGACAGATTTCATCCCCTTCTTGTTCAACTGTTTTGTCACTGTTATGTTGAGTATGACTCGTATTTACTGTAAAAAAAATATATATATATATATTTTTTGTTGCATTTTTTGTTTCCCTCTTGCTAGTCAGAGCTGTTTGTCCAACAACAATGACGTCCTGACTACAAATGATATAGTCAACCAATAAACCACATATTGGTCCTTTGAGTGGTGGACGGTTCTTGATACACACGGAAAACTGTTGAGCATGAAAAACCCAGCAGCATTGCAGTTCTTGACACACGCCAATCCAACTGTATTTTGATTCAGTATTTAATACTGTATAATAGCAATGACTGCTTGCATTTGTGAGCCTGGTTGTTCCATGCTATGTGTAAAAGACCAGGGTTGAAGATTAATACTGAGGCAAAATGTAACTACTAGATTAATTTTGAGGTAAACTGTAACCACTAACCACTACATTAATGCTGAGGTAAACTGTAACCACTAAGCACTAGATTAACGCTGAGGTAAACTGTAACCACTAAGCACTAGATTAACGCTGAGGTAAACTGTAACCACTAGATTAATGCTGAGGTAAACTGTAACCACTAACCACTACATTAATGCTGAGGTAAACTGTAACCACTAAGCACTAGATTAACGCTGAGGTAAACTGTAACCACAGGATTAATACTGAGGTGAACTCTAACCTCTAGATTAATACTGAGGTAAACTGTAACCACTAGATTAATGTTGAGGTAAACTGTAACCACTAGATTAATGCTGAGGTAAACTTTAACCACAAGATTAATGCTGAGGTAAACTGTAACCACTAGATTAATGTTGAGGTGAACTGTAACCACTAGATTAATGCTGAGGTAAACTGTAACCACTAGATTAATGCTGAGGTAAACTGTAACCACTAGATTAATGCTGAGGTAAACTGTAACCACTAGATTAATGCTGAGGTGAACTGCAACCACTAGATTAATGCTGAGGTAAACTATAACCACTACATTAATGTTGAGGTAAACTGTAACCATTAAGCACTAGGTTAACGCTGAGGTAAACTGTAACCACTAGATTAATAATGAGGTAAACTGTAACCACTAGATTAATGTTTAGGTAAACTGTAACCACTAGATTAATGCTGAGGTAAACTGTAACCACTAACCACTACATTAATGCTGAGGTAAACTGTAACCATTAAGCACTAGATTAACGCTGAGGTAAACTGTAACCATTAAGCACTAGGTTAACGCTGAGGTAAACTGTAACCACTAGATTAATGATGAGGTAAACTGTAACCACTAGATTAATAATGATGTCAACTGTAACCACTAGATTAATCCAGGTAAAAGCTATGATCCCTTATTGATGTCACTTGTTAAATCCACTTCAATCTGAATAGATGAAGAGGAGGACAGAGGTTAAAGAAGGATTTTTAAGCCTTGAGACAATTGAGACATGGATTGTGAATGTGTGCCATTGAGAGGATAAATGGGCAAAACAACATATTTAAGTGTCTTTGAACATGGTATGGTAGTAGGTACCAGGCGCACCGTTTTGAGTGTTTCAAGAACTGTAATGCTGCAGGGATTTTCATGCTCAACAGTTTCCCATACTTATCAAGAATGGTCTACCACCCAAAGGACATCCAGCCAACTTGAGACAACTGTGGGAAGCATTGGAGTCAACATGGGCCAGCATCTCTGGGGAACGCTTCCGACACCTTGTTGTGTCCATGCCCGTTGAAAAGAGACTGTTCTGAGGGGGGAAATGTTTTGTACACTCAGGGTAGATTGGAAAGATGACTGGAGTAACAACGATTCAAGGTGAATCAGAAGGCGATGTCCAAGCCTTTGCAACAATATCAAATCAAATCAAATGTGTATTGGTTACATACACATGGTTAGCAGATGTCAATGCAAGTGTAGCGGAATACTTGTGCTATATACTGTATGTCTGGATCATTGTTATTGACTATTTATTGAAACGGGTCAGCTAACCTCCGTTGTTCAGCTAATTGGCACTCATAATTTTAGGGAAACTCAAATCTTTTGTCTGTCTTTAGTTAGTGCGTAAAACAAAATGGTTCATTATTTCAAAACAAAAACAAATATCTTGTCCCAATGGAATAAGTCTTCTTTGGGATTTCTATTGATTCTATTCATATTTCAGCAACAAAAAAATTATACGTTCTATTCATTTCTTACTGCCTAACTGGAACTGAGGGGAATCAGACAACCCAGGTGAAACCTCTGTATTCACAGTTAATTCTGTCAGTCCAGGAGAGAATACAACCTGACACACAATTAACCATGCTTAACATTTTCCATTCAAGAATATGTATAATAATCATTATCATGTACCAGGGAAATAATGCCTTCCGCGCGAGCCTTGATTGGCGTGCTTACTGTACTGCGGTGCTGCAGTCAACTGGGACCTTGTCCTTGTTCACTAAACACACAGGAAATTACTCTCGTTTTCAACATGAGGGCTTTGAAAATACGATGCAGCTGAGAAATGCTCTCTGCCATGCACCCTCTGAATAATGGAGAAATATGTCCAGCTAACCCATGTACTGTATATTAATATAATATATGCCGTTCAGCGGATGGTTCTATCCAAAGCAGCTAACACGGTAGTGCGTGCATACATTTTCGTAGCGGTGGCCCCAGCGGGAATCGCACCAATGATCCTGACAATGCAAGCTTGGTCCTTTTCAGCCAATCTTGTAAATTCAGTGCGATTTGCTTAATTTTTTTGTGCAGTGTGAGCAATCCAAAGTAACTCAGACCCCTCAAAAGACCCCCCGAAGCGAACCTACAGTAACCTCTCAAGAGCTGGTCTGAGTTCGGTGCCCTGAAATCCAAAGGTTTGGTTCCCTTTTTTACGGCAACGTGAACACAAGGCTCTCCAGGGTCGCTTGTCATTATTCCCGCACCACACACTAGGCTACAGCAACACACTTTCCCCTGGCATAACCCATCACATTGGTGCCACAAAAGAGAGAAGATTATGCAATAACGTGTGCTGTTTTCGGATATTGATTAACGAGTGTCAAGGATGCACAGAAATTCCAAAACTTGTGGAGTTTTATACTGACACTATTACTTGTTTGCAATATGTGATATATAGGCTAAGAGAGCTTCATAAATTGTTTATTCAATTGTGGGATTTGAATTGTGAGAAGACAGCAATATTTTGGGAGAATCACAATATAGGTTACAAAATCAATGCTTGCTCTCAATGTAGCCTACATTGGGTGAACAGTTTTCAGTTACCACTAATATTAACATGTTAATGTTATCTTCTGACAATAATTATTATGTTTCATGTTTTAACTAAATGCAATCTATTAGCTTTCAGAATGAAAGTAGGTATATCTAGCTGTCCGTAACACGTTCTGATGGAATGGCTTGTTCTGCACTTTGTAAAAACCCAGAGTGCATTGAGTGAATGTTGGGAAAGGATCTTGGTTCCTTTCTAAACATAACAATGTGAAAGCAAAGACAGTAATTTTGCCTTTTTTTTTTACCTCGGAGTCCACTTTAAAGAGGAGTGAGATCGGTTATTTTGAAAAGCACTACAGTTCCTTCAGAAAGTATTCACACCCCTTGACTTTTTTATTGTGTTACAAAGTGAAAATGGATTTAATTGACATTTTTTTGTCAACGATTTTCAAAAAAGACTCAGATTTATGTCAAAACTGTAACTCGGCCACTCAGGAACATTCACCGTCTTCTTGGTATGCAACTCCAGTGTAGATTTGGCCTTGTTTTAGGTTATTGTCCTGCAGAAAGGTGAATTCATCTCCCAGTGTCAATGGAAAGCAGACTGAACCAGGTTTTCGTCTAGAACATTGCCTGTGCTAAGCTCCATTCCATTTATTTTTGTATCCTGAAAAACTCCCCAGTCCTTAACGATTACAAGCATACCCATAACATGACGCAGCCACCACTATGCTTGAAAATGCGGAGAGTGGTACTCAGTAATGTGTTGTATTGGATTCACCCCAAACATAACACTTTTCAGGACAAAAAGTGAATTGCTTTGCCACATTTTTGCAGTATTACTTTAACGCCTTGTTGCAAACAGGATGCATGTTTTAGAATATTTGTATTATGTACAGGCTTCTTTTTTTTCACTCTATCATTTAGGTTAGTATTGTGGAGTTACTACAATGTTGTTGATCCATCCTCAGTTCTCTCCTATCACAGCCATTAAACTCTGTAACTGTTTTAAAGTCACCATTGGCCTCATTGTGAAATCACTGAGCGGTTTACTTCCTCTTTCCGGCACCATGCTCAAAGGGATATTGAATGTCTGCCTTTTTTTTACCCATCTAACAATAGATTCTCTTCTTTGCGAGGCATAGGAAAACCTCCCTTGTTTTTGTGGTTGAATCTGTATTTGTATTTTTTTTATTTCACCTTTATTTAACCAGGTAGGCTAGCAAGTTCTCATTTACAACTGCAACCTGGACAAGATAAAGCAAAGCAGTTTGACACAGACAACAACACAGAGTTACACATGGAATAAATAATAATCAAGCCAATAACACAATAAACAAGTCAATGACACAATATAAAAAAATAAAGTCTATATACAGTGTGTAAAAAAGGCATGAGGAGGTAGGCAATAAATAGGCCATAGTAGCGAATAATTACAATTTAGCAGATTACCACTGGAGTGATAAATGAGCAGATGATGATGTGCAAGTAGAGATACTGGTGTGCAAAAGAGCAGAAAAGTAAATAAATTAAAAACAGTATGGGGATGAGGTAGGTAGATTGAGTGGGCTATTTACAGATGGACTATGTACAGCTGCAGTGATCGGTTAGCTGCTCAGATAGATAATGTTTAAAGTTGGTGAGGGAAATATAAGTCTCCAGCTTCAGCAATTTTTGCAATTCGTTCCAGTCACTGGCAGCAGAGAACTGGAAGGAAAGGCGGCCAAATGGGGTGTTGGCTTTGGGGATGATCAGTGAGATATACCTGCTGGAACGTGTGCTACGGGTGGGTGTTGTTATCGTGACCAGTGAGCTGAGATAAGGCGGAGCTGTACCTAGCATAGACTTATAGACGACCTGGAGCCAGTGGGTCTGGTGACGAATATATGTAGCGAGGGCCAGCCGACTAGAGCATACAGGTCGCAGTGGTGGGTGGTATAAGGTGATTTGGTAACAAAACGGATGGCACTGTGATAGACTGCATCCAGTTTTCTGAGTAGCTATTTTGTAGATGACATCGCTGAAGTCGAGGATCGGTAGGATAGTCAGTTTTACTAGGGTAAGTTTGGCAGAGTGAGTGAAGGAGGCTTTATTGTGAAATAGAAAGACGATTCTAGATTTGACTTTGGATTGGAGATGTTTAATATGAGTCTGGAAGGAGAGTTTACAGTCTACCCAGACACCTAGGTATTTATAGTTGTCCACATATTCTAGGTCAGAACCGTCCAGGGTGGTGATGCTAGTCAGGCGGACGGGTGCAGGCAGCGAACATTTGAAAAGCATGCATTTGGTTTTACTAGCGTTTAAGAGCAGTTGGAGGCCACGGAAGGAGTGTTGTATGGCATTGAAGCTTGTTTGGAGGTTAGATAGCACAGTGTCCAAGGAAGGGCCAGATGTATACAGAATGGTATCGTCTGCGTAGAGGTGGATCAGGGAATCACCCGCAGCAAGAGCCACATCATTGATATATACAGAGAAAAGAGTCGGCACGAGAATTGAACCCTGTGGCACCCCCATAGAGACTGCCAGAGGTCCGGACAACAGGCCCTCCAATTTGACACACTGAACTCTGGTCTGCAAAGAAGTTGGTGAACCAGACGAGGCAGTCATTTGAGAAACCAAGGCTGTTGAGTCTGCAGATAAGAATACAGTGATTGACAGAGTCGAAAGCCTTGGCCAGGTCGATGAAGATGGCTGCACTGTACTGTCTTTTATCGATGGCGGTTATGATATCGTTTAGTACCTTGAGCGTGGCTGAGATGCACCCGTGAAACCGGATTGCACAGCGGAGAACACACGGTGGCATTCGAAATGGTCAGTGATCTGTTTATTAACTTGGCTTTCGAAAACTTTAGAGAGGCAGGGCAGGATAGATATAGGTCTATAGCAGTTTGGATCTAGAGTGTCACCCCCTTTGAAGAGGGGGATGACCGCAGCAGCTTTCCAATCTTTAGGGATCTCGGACGATACGAAGGAGAGGTTGAACAGGCTGGTAATTGCAACAATGGCGGCGGATAGTTTTAGAAAGAGAGAGTCCAGATTGTCTAGCCCAACTGATTTGTACGGGTCCAGGTTTTGCAGCTCTTTCAGAACATCTGCTATCTGGATTTAGGTGAAGGAGAAGCTGGGGAGGCTCGGGCGAGTAGCTGCGTGGGGGGGGGGGGGGGGGGGGGCAGAGCTGTTGCCCGGGGTTAGAGTAGCCAGAAGGAAGGCATGGCCAGCCGTAGAGAAATGCTTATTGAAATTTTTGATTATCATGGATTTATCAGTGGTGACCGTGTTACCTAGTCTAATTGCAGTGGGCAGCTGGGAGGAGGTGCTCTTGTTCTCCATGGACTTTACAGTGTCCCAAAACTTTTTGGAGTTAGAGCTACAGATGCAAATTTCTGTTTGAAAAAGCTAGCCTTTGCTTTCCTGACTGACTGTGTGTATTGGTTCCTGATTCACTGCATAACTGGAGGGACCTTACAGAAAATTGTATGTGTGGAGTACAGAGATGAGGTAGTCATTCAAAAATTATGTTAAACATTATTATTGCACATTCACTGAGTCCATGCAACTTATCATGTGACTTGTTAAGCACATTTTTACTCCTGAACTTATTTAGCATTGCCATAACAAATGGGTTGAATACTTATTGATTCAAGGCATTTCAGCATTTCATTTTTTATTTTTAAATATTTGAAAAACATAATTCCACTTTGACATTATGGTGTATTGTGTGTTACACAAAATCTCAATGTAATCCATTTTAAATTCAGGCTGTAACACAACAAAATGTGGAAAAAGACCAGGGGTGTGAATACTTCTGAAGGCGCTGTATATGTGAAAACACCCTAGGCCACACAGGACCAGCATACTATCTATATGGCATACACAGCACAGTCCTCAGGCCTACAGTAAGAGAACTGGTAAAACACATGAATGACTTGGTTTCCTCTCTGCCTCTCTAGCTATGTTCTTTATTCACTTCTCTCTCATTTATCTACAACCAACATTTTCCCTGTTAACATAAAGGTTAAAGTCTTGTAAAATAAAAAGTAGGATGTATGTATCTGTACACAGCATGCTCAATGATTTATGAGCATATGAAGCTCTGTGGCCCTTCTAGTTTATTTAACCAGGAAAAAGACCCTTGAGGTTAGAAACCTCGTTTATTGGTTCTAGGTCGGGCTAAAGTGCAGGAGTGCCACAGTTAGTGAGTGGTAGTGGTGCATGTGTTCCCATTTGCCATGTGTGTTTTGGGACTGGCCCACTGGAAAAACCAACAGAGAATTCTGGAGGACGATTCACCCCAGTGAACTGTGAGGAAAGCAGAGCGTAAAAGACTTAGTATGACGCGTTAGTGGAGTCGTGCAGCCCGTTAGTGGAGTCGTGCAGCCCGTTAGTGGAGTCGTGCAGCCAAGCCAACGGACCATCTTAACATGGCAACTAATTGAGCATATCCTGGAACTATCAGCAGGCTTTGAAGTCGATCAGTCAATTAGAAATATATGGCTACATACAGGCTAGCAGAGCCTCCCCCTTCGCTGGGAGTTCCATCGTGGAGCACACTTACTTGTGCTACCGTTTGCCTTTATAACAAGGGTCGTTTTATAGTGCTGTAAATTTACTGTCAACTCTCTCTACGCTCGGAAAACATGCAAAACTGCTCTTGAATGGAGGCAAGTTTATTGGTACATGCCTAACTGTCCCATTGGCTTCCCGTCCACACACACACACACACACACACACACACACCCACACACAGCTGGCATCGGCATGCTGAGGTTAGCCTGGGCATTAGGAGGGGATTAAGCCAAAAACCTTTACAACACACATACTCCTCATCATCAGTTTGTTCTTGGGATAAGGGCCTCGATTGTTCTCCAAATATAGCATGTTTGAAATGGCCCAGTTCACCTGGCCTACCCTACCTTACCTGCTGACTGTTTACAGGGTTAGACTCCATGTTATTTCACCGTAGATTCCAAAATACATTTTGTAATAATAAGGATGGAAACAAAATGTAGAAGAGAAAGAATTAATGTAATAAATTGCAATGATATACTTTAGCTTGTCTCGTGTAAAGCCTTGTGGCAGTACGTTATTCTGGAAAAGGATATTCTAAAGGATATTCGAATTCAATTTGAATAAATATAGGGGAGGCAGCAATTGCAGAAAAGTACTGAAAACAGGATTTTCTTTAGCATACATTACCTGCAACCCCTCACAATCACTCAAAATACTATATGTCTATGTCACTTCCAGTACTGCAGTCAGACATCCTAACACAGAGGAAATCTGAGGTGTTAAATCTTCTGCAAAAAAAACACGCAGTTGCAGATCTGTTAGAGCTCACAGATACATAACTTGCTAGGCGGATAGATAGGAATCCCTTCACACAAACGTGCTCATTGTTAAAAAGGAAGGAATCTTGACAGCTGAGAAAACAGGTAAGCAAAACACCCAGGAACATCCCATTCTAAAGGCCCACATATTTCCATTCCACTACCATGGCAAAGGCAAAGATGGAACAGCGGATCAAATTCTCTCTTATATTACAGCTGAATAAAACAGCCTCTCGAACCACACATTCTCCCTGAGGAAGATCTAACCTATCATTCGGTTCAGATCATAAATAATGTGAAAATTATATGATTTAAAAGATAAATAATAAATATTTCTTTCCCTTCTCAGGAGTATTGGGAAGTGTTGAATATTAATACAAAATGACCGTTTGAAAGGCAATAAAGACTCAGAACAACCACTAGGGGGGGATTATAATAAACCTAACCCTCCAGCATTTCGAGTTGGCACATTGGATTTGACCAGGTGCAAAACATAAACAGAGGCATCCACTTTAAACAGGGAATCATGAACCTTAAGCGGAGGCAACAAAGTAGCCTGAAGTGGGACTGTCGTGAGGGAATGTTTGCCTCCTCTGCATTAGTGCATGGTGAGCGGGTGGATGTGGTGTGTGAGGACGGTGCCAGGCAGCTCGGATAATACCAGGGACTTTGTTGCTTTCCAGCGACATAAATCACAGTGACTTACTGAATAGCCTCATAAAGCGGCGGGCCATTGCGATGCAGTGCACGGCGCACGGGCTCTCCCTTCAGCATGCAGATCATTAGAAGGCTCCTCAGTGATCAAGTAATGCGCGCAAAATGAAAATGCCTACCTAAAATTCCCGCGTCACAGGAAAGGATAATGCGGTAGTGCTATCTCCGGGTTGACGTCAGGGTTCTCCCCCCCATTCTTTCTTTAACAGCAACAAAGAGATTAGAAAGGGATTACTTCTGACATCGTCAAAGTGATGCTTAATATACTGTAGCTTTTCATTCCCCTGACCTTCCACTCGTTTAGGTAGACAATGTAGGCCTAAAGACTTCAATTCAAGCATTTTGTTCCACAATAATTAGGCCTACCATGTTGTTTTTTATGCTGTCTTGATTTCTCACTTGATCGTGCAATGCAAGGATATATCACAACAAACAAGTGGCCTATAGTCTGCCATTTCCACCAGGGAGGGTAATGATAAGGGTAACCTTTCATGTAGTGATTCTAAATACAAACGTCAAAGAATGGAAACGAACTATCGATTGGGGGTTGGGAATTAAACGAAGACTCAAAAACACAACCAAATGATATTTATCGAGGATAAGAGAACAAAAAACGGGTTATTGGCATTCAGATGAAAAATAAGGACATTTAAAGTAGGCTACGTTAAAACCGGGAAAATATTCAATATAAATAGGATAAATATTCCCCGTTTTTCATTGGAGTAAACTAACCTTGCCCAAAGACCGTCCATAAACGAATCCCTGATCTTGACAAACAGCTACAAATAAGCTCATGTAAATCACCTTGGCGTACCTTGGCTAATGTTTCTGATGCATTAAATCGACTTTTGTCAGGTGTGCAACAAGTCAGAAATGCATTGCAAAATAATGACCTCACAATAGGCTATCAGAGTATTGGGGGTTGGAATCATCAAATATAAAGAAGGCCAATGTACTAAACAGGTTAAGGGATTACAAGCTAATATATAGAAATAGTGGTTTTAGATTAGGTAAACCTGTAGCTTTTTATGTTAAGCACATAGCCTCTAGGCCTGTAGCTCTATCGGGGTTATCTTGGTTGTAACATTAAATTGGTGTGCATCTCTCTCTCTCTCACACACAGACAGACACACACACACACACACACACACACACACACACACACAAGAGTGGATTTTCCCCCATTTGATATCACAATTCATGTCCATCCAAATAGTAACCTATATACATGCGCACAAGACATGCACGATGCAGACATCTCTCAGCTGACCCTTCTCTTACATCCTACATTATAAGAAGTATCTAACAACAATTTTCCTACACCCCTTTTCGATATGCCACTCAACATTATCACACTTCCCACAGTGGTAGGCACGGGCCTATATTGTTAAGGCTATTCCAGCTGCATTGCATGTAGGTTACATGTAAATGTGGATACATTGTTTCAAGAAATAGAATATCAGCATATTCCTCCCTAATCCGCAGACATCACGGACTTTTCATATCACCTGTTTTCAGGTAGCAGGCGATTTGAGACAGTAAACACAATACCCATAGGCTAATCACTATGTTCATATTACGTTGTAGTTATTCACATTTCCCGCCTTTACGTTATTAAATAGAAAAACATGAGATGAAATACCCAAATTAAAACATACATGGTAAGTATGTGCAAAACTCAGCAGGCAACTTCATTAGCCATTATTATGCGCAATGGCGCAAGCTGTTAAATACATTATTATTATTTTTTGTGGCGGGGATTAATTGCTTATATTGAATAATAGTGTATCCGTGTACCAATATCATGCTACGGGAACTGACAATGTCCACACCGTTAGTGGTGTGTGGTGGTACAAATTATTTGCTTATACCAAAAATCTATGCAGAGGCAAATCTATGCACAGAGGCATGGCATCCTTATTAGCCTACTGATGTTGGAAGAAGGCAACTTACCGATGTGTATGATTGAATCAGAAAGCACGGGCTCCCACTCCTGACTCCAAAATATGGCAAGGAACAACACTGCTGAAACAACTTTCATGTCTCCCACAGTTTAAGGCTATTTTCCCAAGAAGCGCCGAACAAGATGCGTGTGATTTGCTCGTTTTAAATCCCGAAGAACCAATATTTAGTCCATATAGGGATGGATCTATCTCTTGATGGAGTTTGCTTCTTGACTTGAATGTAGCTGTTCTCAGTTAAAAGGTAAGAGATATCCAGTTACCCTGTTAAAAAATCCAGTTACATCAAATCATGCCGAAAGCTATGGGGTTCTCCAGCCGCTTCCAACGCTGACGCATCCGATCAATCCAAAACTGGGGATGAATGCAAGCCAAATGCAATGTTTGCTAAATATTAGGAAAGCACGGGTTTGCTTTTCTCATACGCAGGTCCTGGGCTGATTTGGTCGAGACCGTAGATTCTGCCTCAGACACGACGCATTTTGCAAGCTTTAATGAATAAAACGAAACGCAAAACTTCAATTTTCATGCGGATTCTAAAACTGTATCCATCACTGACATTTAAGACGTAAAAAATGAGAACTCATTCATATTTAACAAGGACCACCATATTCCGAAATACTGGCAAGCTATAGGGACCACTCTTTTCTGCGACAGAAAATCTAGTGAAAATTCGCCACGGTGCGCGCGATGACCGCTCCGCATGCGGATTGTCTCTAGCAGTCGGAGGATGAGGTATACTGTGTGGGAGAAGGCCCTGTAGAGAGCCAACTACACGGACAGCAGCAGTTGCCAGCCGCGCATTGTCTGGACCAGAGTTACCTGGGAGGATGACTGACGGAGGCAGGGAGAGGGAGAGATGCACAGAGGGCGGGGGGTAGGCTATCTAAAATGAACCGAGAGGGGTAATCTGGCCAAGCTCCGCCCTGGTTCAGTGGCGGGCACTCCATCTCCATCGGTCTCATAAATGGGGGGTCCCTGGGCATAATCCTAATCTGATGACGATCCTGGATTAAGGATCCTGGAGGATAGCACTTTGGCACGTGATCGCTTTTGAACAATAGCCTACATTTCAGGAAGTGAAGGTGGGAATAAAAGGTAATCAGCTTGTGTTTTAAATGTCTATCTTTTCAATCAAATGTCATTGTTTCACAACTGTCATTGCCCCATAACTTTCATGCAACATGGATATTCACTAAAGAAGACTGGTTGCACTAGAGTGGACACTGGACATAGTTTACACATTGTAAAAAGTAACTGCTTAACTCATTAAAGAAATTGAGTAGTTGCTACTAAAAAATATCCAATGGTCAATAGAACTAAAATCATAAAAGTGGAACTAACTCATATGTCAATAAGATATCTAGTCACTTAATGTTTTTGAGTACAGTTCAATTGTAGGTTATTGAGTAAATATAACTATACTGAACAAAAATATAAACACAACATGCAACAATTTCAACAATTTTACTGAGTTACAGTTCATATGAGGAAATCAGTCAAATGAAATGAACTCATTAGGCCCTAATCTAAGACTGGGCAGGGTCGCAGCCATACTGTAGGTGGGCCTGGGAGGACATAGGTCCACCCACTTGGGAGCAAGGCCCACCCACTAAGAATTATAGACAGAAATACTCCTCAGTTTCATCAACTGTCCAGGTGGCTGGTCTCAGACGATCCTGCAGGTGAAGAAGCCCGATGTGGAGGTCAGCGTGCCAATTGCACGCTCCCTCAAAACATGAGACATTTGGTATTTTATTAGGATCCCCACTAGCTGTTGCAAAAGCAGCAGCTACTCTTCCTGGTGTCCAACACAAAACATGAAACATGACATAATACAGAACATCAATAGACAAGAACAGCTCAAGGAAAGAACTACATACATTTTTAAAAAGGTCCGTGTAGCCTACATGTCAATGCATACACACAAACTATCTAGGTCAAATGGGTGAGAGGTGTTGTGCCACGAGGTGTTGCTTTATCTGGTTTTTGAAACCAGGTTTGCTGTTTATTTGAGCAATATGAGATGGAACAGAGCTTTCTTGAATTTGTTCGGGATTTGGGGACTGTGAAAAGACCCCTGGTGGGATAAGTGTGTGTGTCAGAGCTGTGTGTAAGTTGACTATGCAAACATTTTGAGATTTTCAACACATTCATGTTTCTTATAAAAAGAAGAAGTGATGCAGACAGTCTCTCCTCAACTCTTAACCAAGAGATACTGGCATGCATAGTATTTATATCAGACACCTGTGGCATTGTGTTGTGTGACAAAACTGCACATTTTAGAGAGGCCTTTTATTTTCCCCAACACAAGGTGCACCTGTGTAATGATCATGCTGTTTCATCAGCTTCTTGATATGCCACACCTTTCAGGTGGATGGATTATCTTGGCAAAGGAGAAATGCCATGAACAGGGATGTAAACAGAACTTGAGAGAAATAAGCTTTTTTTGCATGTGGAACATTTGTGGGATCTTTTATTTCACCTCATGAAACATGGGACCAACACTTTACATGTTGTATTTAGGTTTTTGTTCAGTATATTTATTTATGTTCTGCTAATCTAAAGTTGAGTTTTTACAAGTTGTGATTATTTAATATTTTAAAGTCAATATAACATTTATTAAATAAATTGTTCTTACTTGATTCTATAGTTTTACGTCTTTATGTAAAATAATAAAGAAGTAGTCAGACATTGACTACCAATTGTGCGCCGCCCTATAGGACTCCCGATCACGGCCGGTTGTGATACAGCCCGGGATCAAACCCGGGTCTATAGTGACGCCTCTACCACTGTGATGCAGTGCCTTAGACCGCTGCGCCACTCGGTTTATATTTAACATATATTTCTAAAATAGTATTAAGCAGTTTGTTGTGCTATGAGGTATAATTGATCATGATGAACGGATATCAAAACCCTTTGGTCAAATTGACGTTCAATAAGGAGACAATCCATTCCCACCATCAACAAGGTCATGTGCACAACTCTTAGCGACAGAGGCTAATCCCTGTGATGTTTACAGCGCTATCTGCTAGCTAGAGGAATGAGCACTGTGCTCAACAATGCCTGCTAACGTGGGTTAAAATGGCACATTGTCACATATATAAAACAATGTTAAAAATGTAGACACAACCACTGAAAATTACTACTTACACTTGCAAAAAAAGTGTAAGGAAGATGAATAATTTAAGTACATTTTTATGTTCACTACAACAAATATTAATGTTCAAGTAACTTCATTACAGTTCAGAATACATCATGCAATTTAGTTTTAAAAAGTTTATAAAACACAAAACTGTTAAGTATTTACAACTTTAAAATGATAACCATTACTTTAAGTATTGAACACTGAAATACTTTGAGTTGGGTTACTCGAATGGTTCTTGACAACAGGTTTCCACCAAAAATGGAGTTAGCAGAACTACACTGAACAAAAATATAAATGCAACATGTTTAACGAGCGCCGATTTTTGATCCCCAAAATGTTCCATACGCACCAAAAGCTTATTTCTCTGAAATTTGTGTAACCACGCCAACCCAGGACCTCCACATCAGGCTTCTTCACCAACAGGATCATCTGAGACCAGCCACCCAGACAGCTGATGAAACTGTGGGTTTGTACAACCAAAGAAGTTCTGCACAAACTGTCTGAAACTGTCTCAGGAAAGTTCATCTGTGTGTTCGTCGTCCTCACCAGGGTCTTGACCTGACTGCAGTTTGGTGTCGTAACAGACTTCAGTGGGGAAATTCTTACCTTCCATAGCCTCTGGCACGCTGGAGAAGTGTGCTCTTCACAGATGAATCCCGGTTTCAAATGTACCGAGCAGATGGCAGAAAGCGTGTATGGTGTCGTCCGGGCGAGCGGTTTGCTGATGTGAACGTTGTGAACAGAGTGCCCCATGGGGGCGGTGAGGTTATGGTATGGGGAGGCATAAGCTACGGACAATGAACACAATTGCACTTTATCAAAGGCTATTTGAATGCGCAGAGATAACGTGACGAGATCCTGAGGCCCATTGTCGTGCCATTCATCCGTCGCCATCACCTCATGTTTCAGCATGATAATGCACAGCCCCATGTCGCAAGGATCTGTACACAATTCCTGGAAGCTGAAAATGTCCCAGTTCTTGGCCTGCATACTCATCAGACATGTCACCTATTGAGCATGTTTGGGATGCTCTGGATCGACAGTGTGTTCTAGTTCTCTGCAATATCCATCAACTTCTCACAGTCATTGAAGAGGAGTGGGGACAACATCCCTCAGGCCACAATCAACAGCCTGATCAACTCTATGCAAAGGAGATGTGTCGCGCTGCATGAGGCAAATGGCGATACTGACTGGTTTTCTGATCCACGGCTCTACTTTTTCTTTAAGGTATCTGTGACCAACAGATGCATATCTGTATTCCCAATCATGTGAAATCTATAGATTAGTGACAAATTAATTTATTTAAATTGACTGATTTCCTCATATGAACTGTTCCTCAGTAAGTTCTTTGCCTCCAGGGCAAGATTCATGACAATAAATGCCAACCAGCGCATGAGAACCCTAATATTTATTTATGCTACAATTTACCATGTTTGTCTGTTTGCTGAAACCACCATTATCTCGAACAAAACATTTACCATAGTACGCTACTCACACTTTCAATATGAGTTTTGCACACATTTCATTTGAATTTTTATGTCCATGTGCCTTGTTTCGATTGATGAGAGAACAGAGTGTCTGGGCGCAGCCCCATTAACTACAGTGATTGGATGAGGCATGTGATAAGGGGAGGTGCAGCATGTTAATGCAGGCTATGATCAGCAACACAGAGGTCAAGACAAGTCGACTGGTGGACAGAGGTCAAGACAGACCGACTGGTGGACAGAGGTCAAGACAGACCGACTGGTGGACAGAGGTCAAGACAGGCCGACTGGTGGACAGAGGTCAAGACAGGCCGACTGGTAGACAGAGGTCAAGACAGGCCGACTGGTGGACAGAGGTCAATACAGGCCGACTGGTGGACAGAGGTCAATACAGGCCGACTGGTGGACAGAGGTCAATACAGGCCGACTGGTGGACAGAGGTCAATACAGGCCGACTGGTGGACAGAGGTCAATACAGGCCGACTGGTGGACAGAGGTCAATACAGGCCGACTGGTGGACAGAGGTCAAGACAGGCCGACTGGTGGACAGAGGGACAGGCAGATAAATAGGCAGGCAGGCAAACAGACAGACAGAGAGGCAGACAGACGGACCGAGAGACAAAGAGAGGCAGACAGACAGATAGACAAAGAGAGGCAGACAGACAGACAGAGAGAGGCAGACAGACAGAGAGAGGCAGACAGATAGACAGACAAAGAGAGGCAGACAGACAGACAGAGAGAGGCAGACAGATAGACAGAGAGAGGCAAACAGACAGACAGAGAGAGGCAGACAAACACAGCAGTCAGGCACGTAACTTAGGCAAGTAAAAACATTTTACACCAATTCCTTGAAACCGACTGTGTGAGGCAGTACAGTAGTACAGTACATGTGTACTGTAGACAGGAATGTTGACTAAAGCACAACGGGGATGTTTCCCTTCCATGACGTGGAGGTTCACCGTCAGGTTGTGTGTGTATAGGACATGGGAGAATGTCACCTTGGTGAAGGGGGTGGCGCGTGGCTTTAGATCTAATCAAGGGGTGTTTATAAATGTTTGTGATGAGCTTACGACAGCCTGTGAGACCCGGCATCACAGAGGCAGAGATAAAAATAGCAATTCAGGTGTGTGATGAGTGACTTAGTATGCACGCTGTCCCTGCTTCAAGGACACTTCTGTGTTGGAGAGTTGCTGCTTCCTCACTTGACCAGAGAAAAGTGTCTACCTCTGTCTGTCTGTCTCTGTCTGCCTGCACTGAAGTGAACAGTGACTAAAAGCCCTACAGTTATTATCATAGCTTCTGATTCCTGTCATCAACATAAAGACAGAGGTTTACTAACCTTCTGTCTGCCTTGGAAGAAGAGACGTAACCACACTGAAATAGCTGAAAAGCTATCAGAGTAAAGTTTGTTCAGTGCAGAGGTATAAACACAGACATTGTTCATGACTTGTCTTGGTTTCTCCCTGGATATCCTATGTATTCCACACAGCCCTGATTAAAATCTCATTGAAAGACGACTGTTTTCAGCATCACCTTTACTCAACAAGTACATTTACACACAATCAGAATGTTACTTGGTGATGTGATGCTGCTAGTGATGGACAACATACTCAGAATGTTACTTGGTGATATATTGCTGCTAGTGATGGACAACATACTCAGAATGCTACTTGGTGATATGATGCTGCTAGTGATGGACAACATACTCAGAATGTTACTTGGTGATATGATGCTGCTAGTGATGGACAACATACTCAGAATGTTACCTGGTGATATGATGCTGCTAGTGATGGACAACATACTCAGAATGTTACTTGGTGATATGATGCTGCTAGTGATGGACAACATACTCCGAATGTTACTTGGTGATATGATGCTTCTAGTGATGGACAACATACTCAGAATGTTACTTGGTGATATGATGCTGCTAGTGATGGACAACATACTCAGAATGTTACTTGGTGATATGATGCTGCTAGTGATGGACAACATACTCAGAATGTTACTTGGTGATATGATGCTGCTAGTGATGGACAACATACTCAGAATGTTACTTGGTGATATGATGCTGCTAGTGATGGACAACATACTCAGAATGTTACCTGGTGATGTGATGCTGCTAGTGATGGACAACATACTCAGAATGTTACTTGGTGATATGATGCTGCTAGTGATGGACAACATACTCAGAATGTCACTTGGTGATATGATGCTGCTAGTGATGGACAACATACTCAGAATGTTACTTGGTGATATGATGCTGCTAGTGATGGACAACATACTCAGAATGTTACTTGGTGATATGATGCTGCTAGTGATGGACAACATACTCAGAATGTTACTTGGTGATATGATGCTGCTAGTGATGGACAACATACTCAGAATGTTACTTGGTGATGTGATGCTGCTAGTGATGGACAACATACTCAGAATGTTACTTGGTGATATGATGCTGCTAGTGATGGACAACATACTCAGAATGTTACTTGGTGATATGATGCTGCTAGTGATGGACAACATACTCAGAATGTTACTTGGTGATATGATGCTGCTAGTGATGGACAACATACTCCGAATGTTACTTGGTGATATGATGCTGCTAGTGATGGACAACATACTCAGAATGTTACTTGGTGATATGATGCTGCTAGTGATGGACAACATACTCAGAATGTTACCTGGTGATATGATGCTGCTAGTGATGGACAACATACTCAGAATGTTACTTGGTGATATGGTGCTGCTAGTGATGGACAACATACTCAGAATGTTACTTGGTGATATGATGCTGCTAGTGATGGACAACACACTCAGAATGTTACTTGGTGATATGGTGCTGAAGTTGATATACTGTGGATATACAGTTGATATACAAATATACAGTGGATATACAAATATATACAGTGAATATGAAGTTGATATACAGTTGATATACAAATATACAGTTGATATACAGTGGACATACAAATATATTGTGGATATACAGTGGATATGAAGTTGATATACAAATATACAGTGGATCTACACATTTACAGTGAATATACAAATATACAGTGGATATACAGTGGATATACAAATATACAATGTATATACAGTGGACATACAAATATACAGTGGAATTACAAATATACAGTGGATATACAATTGATATGCAAATATACAGTGTATATACAAATATACAGTTGATATACAGTGGATATAGAAATATACAGCAGACATACAGTTGATATACAGTGGACATACATTGGATATACAAATATACAGTGGACATACATTGGATATACAAATATAATGGATATACAGTTGATATTCAAATATACAGTTGATATACAGTGGATATACAAATATGCCGTGGATATACAGTGGACATACAATGGATATACAAATATACAGTTGATATACAGTGGATATACAGTGGACATACAGTGGATATACAAATATACAGTTGATATACAGTGGACATACAGTGGATATACAAATATACAGTTGATATACAGTGGACATACAGTGGATATACAAATATACAGTTGATATACAGTGAATATACAGTGGACATACAGTGGATATACAAATATACAGTTGATATACAGTGGACATACAGTGGATATACAAATATACAGCGGATATACAGTGGATATACAGTGGACATACAGTGGATATACAAATATACAGTTGATATACAGTGGATATACAGTGGACATACAGTGGATATACAAATATACAGTTGATATACAGTGGACATACAGTGGATATACAAATATAGTGGATATACAGTTGATATTCAAATATACAGTTGATATACAGTGGATATACAAATATGCCGTGGATATACAGTGGACATACAGTGGATATACAAATATACAGTGGATATACAGTGGATATACAGTGGACATACAGTGGATATACAAATATACAGTTGATATACAGTGGACATACAGTGGATATACAAATATACAGTTGATATACAGTGAATATACAGTGGACATACAGTGGATATACAAATATACAGTTGATATACAGTGGACATACAGTGGATATACAAATATACAGTTGATATACAGTGGATATACAGTGGACATACAGTGGACATACAAATATACAGTGGATATACACATTTGCAGTATAACAGGTTCCTTATCTTGTGCTGTCTTTTGTTTATCTCCCTGGCACATTTTGGAAGTGCTATGAGCCTATGCTCCTTTTGTATTCCTACTTAGCCTTAATGAGACAGAGAGAAATATATGGGTTTGTTCGCAATTGAACCCAATGGAGACACAGGCACCACTATAAGCACCATTATATCACCAAGCCAGAGTGGCATTCTCTGGCACTAAATCTGCAGCCGAAATGAAGAGACCCAAACATTGTGATCCGCACTCTGTGAATAATTGATAGCAACAAACAAACACAATCAAAGTGCTTCCTTATCGACACCAGAATGAAAAAGGCCATGGAGTTGATTCAGGAGTTACGGGTGCCTTCCACTTTAATCTCGGGTAAACAGAAGCTTTATGAAGCGTCGAGACTTGTTTTGTAAGGCACATGCACAAGTACATTTATTACTGACATAATGACCTCTGTGGAGTCAGTAGAAGATGTTTTTCATCGAGGTTCTCTACATAGGGAACGCTATAGGCCCAAGTCAAAAGTAGTCACTGTATAGTGAATAGGATGTCATCTCAGACACCTCCAGAGAAAAGAGGCCGGCAGCATTTCTTTGGGAACCAATCAAACTGCTATGAGGTTGATACACTACAGAACATCACAAGGGTAATACATTGGTTGTCTGCTATAGAGACATACAATATATTGAAGTTCCAGGTGTACCAAGATGTGTAAGGAGAAGTTGCCTCTAGACACTGATCTTGGTTCAGTTTGGCAATTTTCCCACTAATAGTTAGGGTTAGGATTGGGGGAGAGGAAGCTGATCCTAGACCTGCACCTAGGGGAAACTTCACCCCGGAGTGTGACAGCAGACGTTACCATGCTACAGATCCTAGTCAGGGAGGACAACATATTGATAGAGACAAGAGAGATGGGTGACAGCTGATCAAAGATCAAACTGAGATGCGGGAGACAGAGACACAAATTGTTCTCATACAGCCCTAGTTCACTATCAGAGCGTGACTGTGATATGTGTTAAGTAAGGGTGTTGAACTCCTGCTGGCTTCATCAATAACATGTTGTACCTAATGGCCTCCTCTACATGATGTAGACTGGTCTTCCCCAACATAGTCACTCTGCTGTCTTCTTTCCTTCCTCTCTCTTCCCCTTGAGAGAAGCCTAGCCCCTCAGGCGGGGGATTGAACTGAGACGTAGAGATGAGCCTCTCATGGGTAATGATCCAGGAGTAACTCTCGACCATAAGGTGAGAGTCAAGGATGGTTGGAAATTTCAAGAGGCAATGAGGCACGAGACGTTTCCCATGGTCCAGTTTAGATCAATGGAGCTGTCCACTAAACCTGTGCTGAAACAAGACTCTGCTCCAACACAATCTCTGCCAGGCTCTCAGTGCGAGGAGAGGGAGCTGTTCACTAAACCTGTGCTGAAACAAGGCTCTGCTCCAACACAATCTCTGCCAGTCTCTCAGGGCGAGGAGAGGGAGCTGTCCACTAAACCGGTGCTGAAACAAGGCTCTGCTCCAACACAATCTCTGCCAGGCTCTCAGGGCGAGGAGAGGGAGCTGTACACTAAACCTGTGCTGAAACAAGGCTCTGCTCCAACACAATCTCTGCCAGGCTCTCAGGGCGAGGAGAGGGAGCTGTCCACTAAACCGGTGCTGAAACAAGGCTCTGCTCCAACACAATCTCTGCCAGGCTCTCAGGGCGAGGAGAGGGAGCTGTTCACTAAACCGGTGCTGAAATAAGGCTCTGCTCCAACACAATCTCTGCCAGGCTCTCAGGGCGAGGAGAGGGAGCTGTTCACTAAACCGGTGCTGAAACAAGGCTCTGCTCCAACACAATCTCTGCCAGGCTCTCAGGGCGAGGAGAGGGAGCTGTTCACTAAACCGGTGCTGAAACAAGGCTCTGCTCCAGCACAATCTCTGCCAGTCTCTCAGGGCAAGGAGAGGGAGCTGTTCACTAAACCGGTGCTGAAACAAGGCTCTGCTCCAACACAATCCCTGCCAGTCTCTCAGGGCGAGGAGAGGGAGCTGTTCACTAAACCGGTGCTGAAACACAGAGCTGTTGGCTCAGGCTGTCACTCCTACCCTGCTTTAAAACAGAGGAGGATCGCTTGAATGCCTTCATCACTATCCACATTTCTGGACCTGGACATGAAATATAATCAAATAAAATGGACACAAAACAATATGTGACTGTTACTGAAGTCCATTTCAAATCATGATGTTTGGAGTACCAGCACTAAACAGCAGAGGTCTCCCTTATATGTCAACTGCCTGGCTCATTAGGAAGTTGAATACACACGGCAGTTCACACCAGGTAAAGAGATGTCAAAATGTCAGAACCAGCTTTGATGTTTACAGATGCCATCAGATATCTGCTTGTTAAGTTAACAGGACGAACAAACTACAGCAAGTTATAGATCAGTATGTGGACTATTTTTTGCATATTAATGTATCTTTTGATGTAGCCAGGAGATGTTGGTGAGCTCTGGGGCTCTGTTTGTTTATATCCTCTGAGGTTAAAGCACATGAAACCTCAGAGTCATTTCTCCTTAGGTGAATGTGTGAACTTTGTTAGTGTCCAAATTCTTGACTCTGAGTGTGTGTGTGTAGTGTACTAGGGTCAATATCCCTGCAGTAGCGACTGGATAATAATAGTGAGCTACAGATGACTTAAAGTTGTGTCACAGGGAATCGAACAGTGCTTTAATCAATCAGACGTTGACCTTAGAGAGGACCTATCCCCTGACCTTAGAGAGGACCTATCCCCTGACCTTAGAGAGGAGCTATCACCTGACCTTAGAGAGGAGCTATCACCTGACCTTAGAGAGGAGCTATCACCTGACCTTAGAGAGGAGCTATCACCTGACCTTAGAGAGGAGCTACCACCTGACCTATCAACTGTCCTTAGAGAGGAGCTATCACCTGACCTTAGAGGAGCTATCACCTGACCTTAGAGAGGAGCTATCACCTGACCTTAGAGAGGAGCTATCACCTGACCTTAGAGAGGAGCTATCACCTGACCTTAGAGAGGAGCTATCACCTGACCTTAGAGAGGAGCTATCACCTGACCTTAGAGAGGAGCTATTACCTGACCTATCAACTGTCCTTAGAGAGGAGCTATCACCTGACCTTAGAGAGGAGCTATCACCTGACCTTAGAGAGGAGCTATCACCTGACCTTAGAGAGGAGCTATCACCTGTCACCTGACCTTAGAGAGGAGCTATCACCTGTCACCTGTCCTTAGAGAGGACCTGTGACCTGTCCTTAGAGAGGACCTATCACCTGACCTTAGACAGGACCTATCCCCTGACCTTAGACAGGACCTATCACCTGTCCTTAGAGAGGACCTGTCACCTGTCCTTAGAGAGGACCTGTCACCTGTCCTTAGAGAGGACCTGTCACCTGACCTTGGAGAGGAGCTATCACCTGTCCTTAGAGAGGACCTCACACCTGTCCTATCACCTGTTCTCCTGACCAAAGAACAATGACACAGCAACAAAACAACACACACAGACTGGCAACATGTCATGAGACACACACACACACGCACACACACACACACACACACACACACACACACACACACACACACACATACACACACACAAACAAATTAACACAAACACACAGATCCACACACAGATGTGACAATATGTGTTTCCAGCTCGTGAGAAAGCCATACCTTCTGGTAACTAAAACGTGTATGTTTGCTTGCACCAATTCCTGGAAAATACATGCCACTCCTTTTAAGCAGTGGTCTCATAAGGCTCCGGTCAAAAGTAGTGCACTATATAGGGAATAGGGTGCCATTTGGGATACAGTTACAGCCTTATTCTCTCCATTGGCTTTGCATGATTAATGGATCACCTTGCAGACTGGTGACCGTATCTGCTGCTGCTTGTCAACTGAAGCAGCGGGATGCATTTGGAGAGGACCGCAACAGAGAGGAGAGGACCTAACAGAGAGGAGAGGACCTAACAGAGAGGAGAGGACCTAACAGAGAGGAGAGGACCTAACAGAGAGGAGAGGACCTAACAGAGAGGAGAGGACCTAACAGAGAGGAGAGGACCTAACAGAGAGGAGAGGACCTAACAGAGAGGAGAGGACCTAACAGAGAGGAGAGGACCGTAACAGAGAGGAGAGGACCTAACAGAGAGGAGAGGACCTAACAGAGAGGAGAGGACCTAACAGAGAGGAGAGGACCTAACAGAGAGGAGAGGACCTAACAGAGAGGAGAGGACCTAACAGAGAGGAGAGGACCTAACAGAGAGGAGAGGACCTAACAGAGAGGAGAGGACCTAACAGAGAGGAGAGGACCTAACAGAGAGGAGAGGACCTAACAGAGAGGAGAGGACCTAACAGAGAGGAGAGGACCTAACAGAGAGGAGAGGACCTAACAGAGAGGAGAGGACCTAACAGAGAGGAGAGGACCTAACAGAGAGGAGAGGACCTAACAGAGAGGAGAGGACCTAACAGAGAGGAGAGGACCTAACAGAGAGGAGAGGACCTAACAGAGAGGAGAGGACCTAACAGAGAGGAGAGGACCTAACAGAGAGGAGAGGACCTAACAGAGAGGAGAGGACCTAACAGAGAGGAGAGGACCTAACAGAGAGGAGAGGACCGAGAGGAGAGGACCTAACAGAGAGGAGAGGACCTAACAGAGAGGAGAGGACCTAACAGAGAGGAGAGGACCGAAACAGAGAGGAGAGGACCTAACAGAGAGGAGAGGACCTAACAGAGAGGAGAGGACCTAACAGAGAGGAGAGGACCCAACAGAGAGGAGAGGACCTAACAGAGAGGAGAGGACCTAACAGAGAGGAGAGGACCTAACAGAGAGGAGAGGACCTAACAGAGAGGAGAGGACCTAACAGAGAGGAGAGGACCTAACAGAGAGGAGAGGACCTAACAGAGAGGAGAGGACCTAACAGAGAGGAGAGGACCTAACAGAGAGGAGAGGACCTAACAGAGAGGAGAGGACCGAGAGGAGAGGACCTAACAGAGAGGAGAGGACCTAACAGAGAGGAGAGGACCTAACAGAGAGGAGAGGACCTAACAGAGAGGAGAGGACCTAACAGAGAGGAGAGGACCTAACAGAGAGGAGAGGACCTAACAGAGAGGAGAGGACCTAACAGAGAGGAGAGGACCTAACAGAGAGGAGAGGACCTAACAGAGAGGAGAGGACCTAACAGAGAGGAGAGGACCTAACAGAGAGGAGAGGACCTAACAGAGAGGAGAGGACCTAACAGAGAGGAGAGGACCTAACAGAGAGGAGAGGACCTAACAGAGAGGAGAGGACCTAACAGAGAGGAGAGGACCGCAACAGAGAGGAGAGGACCTAACAACAGAGAGGAGAGGACCTAACAGCAACAGAGAGGAGAGGACCTAACAGAGAGGAGAGGACCTAACAGAGAGGAGAGGACCTAACAGAGAGGAGAGGACCTAACAGAGAGGAGAGGACCTAACAGAGAGGAGAGGACCTAACAGAGAGGAGAGGACCTAACAGAGAGGAGAGGACCTAACAGAGAGGAGAGGACCTAACAGAGAGGAGAGGACCTAACAGAGAGGAGAGGACCTAACAGAGAGGAGAGGACCTAACAGAGAGGAGAGGACCTAACAGAGAGGAGAGGACCTAACAGAGAGGAGAGGACCTAACAGAGAGGAGAGGACCTAACAGAGAGGAGAGGACCTAACAGAGAGGAGAGGACCTAACAGAGAGGAGAGGACCGCAACAGAGAGGAGAGGACCTAACAGAGAGGAGAGGACCTAACAGAGAGGAGAGGACCTAACAGAGAGGAGAGGACCTAACAGAGAGGAGAGGACCTAACAGAGAGGAGAGGACCTAACAGAGAGGAGAGGACCTAACAGAGAGGAGAGGACCTAACAGAGAGGAGAGGACCTAACAGAGAGGAGAGGACCTAACAGAGAGGAGAGGACCTAACAGAGAGGAGAGGACCTAACAGAGAGGAGAGGACCTAACAGAGAGGAGAGGACAACAGAGAGGAGAGGACCTAACAGAGAGGAGAGGACCGAGAGGAGAGGACCTAACAGAGAGGAGAGGACCTAACAGAGAGGAGAGGACCTAACAGAGAGGAGAGGACCTAACAGAGAGGAGAGGACCTAACAGAGAGGAGAGGACCTAACAGAGAGGAGAGGACCTAGAGAGGAGAGGACCTAACAGAGAGGAGAGGACCTAACAGAGAGGAGAGGACCTAACAGAGAGGAGAGGACCTAACAGAGAGGAGAGGACCTAACAGAGAGGAGAGGACCTAACAGAGAGGAGAGGACCTAACAGAGAGGAGAGGACCTAACAGAGAGGAGAGGACCTAACAGAGAGGAGAGGACCGCAACAGAGAGGAGAGGACCTAACAGAGAGGAGAGGACCTAACAGAGAGGAGAGGACCTAACAGAGAGGAGAGGACCTAACAGAGAGGAGAGGACCTAACAGAGAGGAGAGGACCTAACAGAGAGGAGAGGACCTAACAGAGAGGAGAGGACCCTAACAGAGAGGAGAGGACCTAACAGAGAGGAGAGGACCCAACAGAGAGGAGAGGACCTAACAGAGAGGAGAGGACCTAACAGAGAGGAGAGGACCTAACAGAGAGGAGAGGACCTAACAGAGAGGAGAGGACCGTAACAGAGAGGAGAGGACCTAACAGAGAGGAGAGGACCTAACAGAGAGGAGAGGACCTAACAGAGAGGAGAGGACCTAACAGAGAGGAGAGGACCTAACAGAGAGGAGAGGACCTAACAGAGAGGAGAGGACCTAACAGAGAGGAGAGGACCTAACAGAGAGGAGAGGACCTAACAGAGAGGAGAGGACCGCAACAGAGAGGAGAGGACCTAACAGAGAGGAGAGGACCTAACAGAGAGGAGAGGACCTAACAGAGAGGAGAGGACCTAACAGAGAGGAGAGGACCTAACAGAGAGGAGAGGACCTAACAGAGAGGAGAGGACCTAACAGAGAGGAGAGGACCTAACAGAGAGGAGAGGACCTAACAGAGAGGAGAGGACCTAACAGAGAGGAGAGGACCCAACAGAGAGGAGAGGACCTAACAGAGAGGAGAGGACCTAACAGAGAGGAGAGGACCTAACAGAGAGGAGAGGACCTAACAGAGAGGAGAGGACCCAACAGAGAGGAGAGGACCTAACAGAGAGGAGAGGACCTAACAGAGAGGAGAGGACCTAACAGAGAGGAGAGGACCGTAACAGAGAGGAGAGGACCTAACAGAGAGGAGAGGACCTAACAGAGAGGAGAGGACCTAACAGAGAGGAGAGGACCTAACAGAGAGGAGAGGACCCAACAGAGAGGAGAGGACCTAACAGAGAGGAGAGGACCTAACAGAGAGGAGAGGACCTAACAGAGAGGAGAGGACCGTAACAGAGAGGAGAGGACCTAACAGAGAGGAGAGGACCGTAACAGAGAGGAGAGGACCTAACAGAGAGGAGAGGACCTAACAGAGAGGAGAGGACCTAACAGAGAGGAGAGGACCTAACAGAGAGGAGAGGACCCAACTGAGAGGAGAGGATCCAACAGAGAGGAGAGGACCCAACAGAGAGGAGAGGACCTAACAGAGAGGAGATGACCTAACAGAGAGGAGAGGACCGCAACAGAGAGGAGAGGACCTAACAGAGAGGAGAGGACCGCAACAGAGAGGAGAGGACTGCAACAGAGGGGACTGCAACAGAGAGGAGAGGACTGCAACAGGAGACTTCAGGGGAAGATAAGCTTTTCACACAGTGGAGTGATCACCCACAGCTAGCTCTCTCTCTATCTACTCGCTCTGTCTGTCTCTACCTTCTCTCTCTATCTACTCTGTCTCTACCTTCTCTCTCTCGGTCTCTGTCTCTTGGACTATGTCGGTCTCTCTCGCTCTCTTTCTGTCTCTCTCTCTGTCTCTCACTCTCTCTCTACCCTCCCTCTTACTACCTCTCTCTCTCCCAGTCTCTACTCGGTGTCTCTCTCTTCACCCCATACGAATTATAGTCAAACCAGCTTATTTAATCACCAACTATATGAGGCAGACAGTGCATCAACTCCTCATGTAAATTATTAAATATTTGCATTGCTTTATTGTAATAAATCTTTGGCACATCTATGAGCCAATTCCAATTTAATCTTCAGAATAACTGTCAATTCATGCACGGGCATAAATTCCATTCATCCTCCACACACTGCGATTTGTTAGAAAGCCTGTGTTTTGGTGAACTGTTTTCTAAATTTGCCATCGCATTGTGCCCTGCCATTGTGTGTTTCCGTTTTTTCATGCAAGAGCTCTTCAGCGCAGAGCCGGGTTATTTTGTGTAGAAATTGGGTCATTCATTTTATATGTCACAGATTTATAATGTGTTCTGATGCACTTTTATAATTGTGTTTCAGTGCCTCAGTCTGAGTGTTTCATCTAGAAACGATGTGCCCTTGTCTGGTTTGGTCTGGTTCCCCACGGCAAAAGGTTCACTCTAACATAGCTGTTCTCTGGTGTGCTCTATAAGGTCTCAAATGAACAACGTTTGCCTCTGCATCACCACTGGCCCCCCACACACCCACACACACACCCACACACACACCCACACACACACCCACACACACACCCACACCCACACCCACACACACACCCACACACACACCCACACCCACACACACACACACACCCACACACACACCCACACACACACCCACACACACACCCACACACACACCCACACCCACACCCACACACACACCCACACACACACCCACACCCACACCCACACACACACACACACACCCACCCACACACACACCCACACACACACCCACACACACACCCACACCCACACCCACACACACACCCACACACACACCCACACCCACACCCACACACACACACACACCCACACACACACCCACACCCACATTCAGGTGATAAAGGGAGACAGACTAATTGGCTTTCTAGCTGACTGACCCTAAATGCAGGAGAAAGCGAGTTGAGATGAAATGAGGTGGACTGTCTGGGCCGTGGCCACCCCGAGACGATGAAAGCCCAGGAGAGAACAAGAGGCATTTGCATAGACAAAATGGCCACTGACACACACTGACACACACTGACACACACAGGCGAGTAGCAGAGGAACCTTGAGTTGAAAACGTCCTTTTTCACCGCTGCCAAGATTGAAGGAAGTCTTGGAGCCTCTCTGCGGGCCCTCAACCTGTCAGTCCTGTGACGAGAGCGAGGGAGATTTTGTTTGGTGGGTTAATAGAGAAAAGCACATTGAAGAGGAGGTTATAGAAGCCACATGCCCCAAATGAAAAACAGCAGGAACTTAATTGAAGCAGGTAGGAACTAAAGTGCCAGCGTTTTATTTTCCACAGAGGCAGCGACACAGATTTAATGAAATCACCGAGTCGGTGGGTCATAATTATCACGAGATGGATGGCTGCTCACTGTTGCAATGCATCTCGGGTGCCACAAAGGCCGCGAATAAATATCCTCTAGCTGGCGGTACAGGATTCTGCCTCAGCTGTTGCCGACTCCCGCCAAAATTAAAACTGTGGCGCGTATCAGGGTGTGAGAGCAGCTGTGGTGGAATCCAAAACAGAACAGGGAAGAACAGGAAATCCTAGAGTTCCATGAAGTATGGGCCTGTAATGATGTTGATGAAGTGCTGTTAATGTGCACGTGGGATGAAGGCCTGCACACAATGTAGAGTTAAAAAAAAAAATATATATATATATATTACCTTTATTTAACTAGGCAAGTCAGTTAAGAACAAACTTATTTTCCATGACGGCCTGGGAACAGTGCCTTGTTCAGGTGCAGAACAACAGATTTCTACTAGTCCGGTTACTAGTCCAACGCCCTAACCACTAGGCTACCTACCGCCCCCAGAGTACAGCAGGACTGTGACTAGCAGCCCTTTCACAGAAATAAAAGAGCCTGCAGGCACTACAGCTGCGAGTTGTGCAGGTGTGGAGGATCTTCATCCATCGTTGTTCCACTGGAGCTCCAGGATGTGTCTTGGGAGGCTTTCATCTGTGAACCACCACTGTCTGCTGTATAGATTTACACATAATGGACAATCCTCTCTAGCAGGAAATCAACACTGAATATGGCTCAGTTCCATGCCTCTATTGTTCCATCTCATGAAACACACTTGTAGGCTGCATAGAGACAATAAATGATGAGTAACACAGATGTCAACATTATAATTTAGCTGTGAGCATCAATAAACCTTCATAATACTTTACATAGTACTTGGTAAGTTGTACATGTTTTGATGTAAATAACATTTGACTGCATCATCATCATATCAATGTATTTGAGTGGTTTCATGTGAATATATTGTGTTCTATTATCTATCTGACCAATGTGTTCTGGTCTGGTCTTAATGATGACTAGGTCTCAAATGGTGCCCCATTCCCTCTGTAGTGCACAACACTCTGGTCAAAGGCAGTTCACCAAAGGGAATAGGGTGCCATTTGAGATACATCAGAGTGAAGCCCCCATAATGGTCTGCTCTTGGCCTGTATAACTGGTCTAAACCAGGAGCAGCCTCTCTTCCCCCTCACACACCTTCAGCAAAGCACCCCGCCGATAATCACAGCGCAAACGAGCCTTCTGTCACCCACATCACTCCCCCTGTAGGAACTGCTGCCGCAGCGCCACAGTCCACATCACTCCCCCTGTAGAGTACTGCTGCCGCAGCACCACAGTCCACATCACTCCCCCTGTAGAGTACTGCTGCCGCAGCGCCACAGTCCACATCACTCCCCCTGTAGGAACTGCTGCCGCAGCGCCGCAGTCCACATGACTCCCCCTGTAGGAACTGCTGCCGCAGCGCCACAGTCCACATCACTCCCCCTGTAGGAACTGCAGCCGCAGCGCCACAGTCCACATCACTCCCCCTGTAGGAACTGCTGCCGCAGCGCCACAGTCCACATCACTCCCCCTGTAGGAACTGCAGCCGCAGCGCCACAGTCCACATCACTCCCCCTGTAGGAACTGCAGCCGCAGCGCCACAGTCCACATCACTCCCCCTGTAGGAACTGCAGCCGCAGCGCCACAGTCCACATCACTCCCCCTGTAGGAACTGCAGCCGCAGCGCCACAGTCCACATCACTCCCCCTGTAGGAACTGCAGCCGCAGCGCCACAGTCCACATCACTCCCCCTGTAGGAACTGCTGCCGCAGCACCACAGTCCACATCACTCCCCCTGTAGGAACTGCAGCCGCAGCGCCACAGTCCACATCACTCCCCCTGTAGGAACTGCTGCCGCAGCACCACAGTCCACATCACTCCCCCTGTAGGAACTGCAGCCGCAGCGCCACAGTCCACATCACTCCCCCTGTAGGAACTGCTGCCGCAGCGCCACAGTCCACATCACTCCCCCTGTAGGAACTGCAGCCGCAGCGCCACAGTCCACATCACTCCCCCTGTAGGAACTGCAGCCGCAGCGCCACAGTCCACATCACTCCCCCTGTCGCTAGGATTTCATTTCCAATTCCAGAAACACACTATCGTATAAAGACCCGCCGTCGTTTGTTATTGTGCATCGTGTTTATAAACATCATTGTTTTTTTTTTAAGGAAACGTAACGGGTAATGGGCTTTCTCTCTCCTTTTTCACATAGGGAATAATATGAGTATTCATTTGCCATTACGTGTCCTTTGTATTGCTGTAGCAAAGCATCTTGTGAAAGGCAGTCTGGGAGATGGGGATATTACACATATTACACTCAAGAGCTGCGGCAGGCGGCCTAAGCCTCATCTCTCTGGGAAATTGCCTCAGATGAAGGAGATGCTCAAGTCTGATGCTGTTTGATCAACAAGTCCGTTTGCCCTCATCCAAGCAAACACAATACAAACTCTCACCTACTCTAAACATGGCCTGGGCTACTGCAGTAGAAGTCCCATTTGGACGACGAAGATAATAATAAAAAGATGGAAGAGAGACTGGGAGTATTCTCGAACCCTGACACTGGAGGACCTTCGGGACAATGGTTGATACTTAGTGATATTACAGTACACCAGGGTTCCCCAACTGGCGGCCCGTGGGCCGAATTTGGTCCGTGGCTGGTTTTATTTGATCCCTCAAGTTTTCTGAGCAAAAATAAATAAATATATATAAAAAAATACATATAAATATATATATATGTATTTTTTAATATACTTGAGGGATATATATATATATATATTACATTTCCATTGTTGGACATAAAAGACTGTAAAAACACCAGGAAATGAGCGCCAAGTGATTTTTATTTAAATAAATCTAAATAAAGTATTACCACACATAGTAGAGAGACACGTGATCGTATACAAAATGTAAGCAAGGTATTAAATGATTATGTTTTAGTCAAACATTATACCTGTTTGGGCTTCTTGCAGTCAATATGCAGTCTACAAATAATTTGTTATTACAAACTGGGTGGTTCGAGCCCTGAATGGTGATAGCAGTCCGTATACCACGGGTATGACAAAACATTTATTTTTACTGCTCTAATTACGTTGGCAACCAGTTTATAATAGCAATAAGGCACCTTGGGGACAACAGCTAGGGGCTGTATCAAGGCACTTTGCGTTGTGTTGTGCATAAGAACAGCCCTTAACAGTGGTATAAACCCAGACACGGCTGATTGTTTGTAAACAACAGTGGTATAAACCCAGACACGGCTGATTGTTTGTAAACACCAGTGGTATAAACCCAGACACGGCTGATTGTTTGTAAACAACAGTGGTATAAACCCAGACACGGCTGATTGTTTGTAAACACGGCTGTAAACTGCAGACATCGCCTATCCCATTGTTTGCCTATTAACCTCTTCCTATATCCCTTCACAGTAGGTTTGCATGAAGTATGTGCACGTCTCTCTCCCCTTGGCAGCCACTGCTATCTCCTTGTGCCAGCATGTCTCTCTGGGGTTTACTGTAGAGGGCATCGCTGTTGGGCCGCTGTGTGGGGGGGGGGGCATGGTTACTGGGCACACACTGACCTTCCCTCTGTTTGAGGGGCGTTGGCACAGCCTGACACCATAATCACTGGTGCCTTGGAAGCAGGTCCAACTTGTAATCACACTGCCCAGGAACCGTGCCCACCGGTGTGGCCAGCTTCAGGCCCTTAAATATATGAAATTTAGCAGACGGTTCTATCCAAAATGACTTACAGTCATGTGTGCATACATTTTTTGTATGGGTGGCCATTCTCTAGAGCCATTCTCTACCAACTGAGCCAAAGAGAACAACTACATGTATCTGGATAGGTCTAATTGGCTTCTGAAGACTGCAGCTTCTCCACTGATGATTGTGTTATAGAAACTGCTCACACAGTAATGACAATGCTTTGGATTTAACGGCATTTGAAAACGGTATTGTACACTGTGTTAAGGGATCTACTGAGCAGGAGAATAGAACCTTTATGTTGATTTGTAGGATGAACAACCAGATCATCATTATTATTATTGAATAATAGAATATTGTGCCATTAAACAATAGCTGTGGTTTATATTTCCTTAGAGAGAACCTTGGGATGAGACCAAGTTGTATTTAATTATGTTGTTCTTTTTCCAATAAGATATGAAAAAGGATGACAGATTCTATGAGGGGGCTTTGTGAAATGACAAATCAGTGATTTACTGATCCTAGCAAGGGCAGTGTGTGGGTTTCTGTTTTATTTCAAATGATCTCATTGTTTCCATGCACCTGCAACAAGATAGCTCAGATGTGTGTGCCTTTCTGGAATTGTTTAAATACAATCAAAAAGCTCCTCTCTGACAGAGCGAACCATGGAGAATCAACCTCCCAGCAACAGCACAGCCCAACACTCAGTCTTCAGTGCGTCGGTGAGATATATAGCAAAGTGTCACACGTAACAAATGCAATTTCACAGAGGCAGAGATGAGCATTAAAGGTTTGTGCATTTCAATGGCCGCCTCCCTCAAAAGTAAACATCCCCATTTATCTCTGCAATGCCTCTGTCTTCATTCACCGTAGTTCACACCAAACTCTTTATTCCCTGTGACGCCAGGGGCCTTTCTAGGTTCAGCCCTGGCCTCTTTTTAGGCCAAAAAGTAGTTAAGGATGCAGAGGACACGAGAGGAGTGAAAAGCAGGAGAGAGAGAAAGAGAGATTGCCATCGAGGGGCTACGGAGTGGGGGATGTCACTGTGGTTCACTACAGGCCTCTGAGCTGTGAGGTCTGATGTAATAAACGAGGGCAATGCAATAAGAAGATTTACGGAGGACATTTAGGAGGGGTGACAGGCACGACAGAGCACAGAGAGAGAGCACCAGCACAGTATGGATCCACGTCCACTCTTATTGTGACAAACGACAGCGTGACAAGAGATATTCAGAGGCTGGGCGTCAAAAGATGTTAGTGACACCAATCATCAATGGGTGTATAAGCCAGGGAGAACCTGTCCTATAGATAGCAGGCTAGGAGCAGACAAAACCTGCGGTTGACTGACAACAATGAAACAGGGAGCTCAAAAACCCAACTGTTCTCCCTATCTCCACTGAGCGTACAAAACATTTAAGAGACTTACTCTTTCACGACACAGACTGACCAGGTGAATCCAGGTGAAAGCTATGATCCCTTATTGATGTGACTTGTTAAATCCACTTCAATCCGATTAGATGAAGGGGAGGAGACGTGTTAAAGGAGGATTTTTAAGCCTTGAGACAATTGAGACATGGATTGTATGTGTGTCACTCAGAGGGGAAGACAAAAGATGTAAGTTCCTTTGAACGGCGCGTGGTAGTAGGTGCCAGGCTCACCGGTTTGTGTCATGAACTGCAACGCTGTTGGTTTTTTTCTTGCTCAACAGTTTCCCGTGTGTATCAAGAATGGTCCACCACCCAAAGAACATCCGGCCAACTTGACACAACTGTAGGAACTACTGGAGTCAACATGGGCCTTTCAACACTTTGTAGAGTCCATGCCCCGACAAATTGAGGCTGTTCTGAGGGCAAACTGGAGTGCAACACAGTATTAGGAAGGTGTTCTTAATGTTTTGTACACTCATGTATTTAATGACACACTTCCTCACACAAACAGAACAGGCTCACGTTGCAATTGGAAACACTCTGAAATACTCACGCAGCTGGGATTGGTTGGTTGGAATGATGTCACAGAGTGTCAGTGATGTCACAGTGTCAGTGATGTCACAGAGTGCTCTCACCAGGCGGGTTGAGTCCAGTTTCATATACACTGAGTACAAAACATTACAAACACCGTGCCAATATATATATTTTTTTTGTTGCCCTCAGAACAGCCTTAATACGTTGGGGCATGGACTCTACAAGGTGTTGAAAGCTTTCCACAGGATTGATAGCCCATGTTGACTCCAATGTTTCCCACAGTTGTGTCAAGTTGGCAGGATCTCCTTTGGAGGGTTCAAAAGGCATTTTAAACCTTTAGTCACCCTCAATGGCACACATACACAATCAATGTCTCAAGGCTTAAAAATCCTTCTTTAAATCGGTCTCCTCCCCTTCATCTACTCGGATCGAAGTGGATTTAACAGGTGACATCAATAAGGGATCATAGCTTTCACCTGGATTCACCTGGTCAGTCTGTCATGAAAGAGCCAGCTTCGTCTCATAGTCTAGACATAACATAGTAAAAGTAAATTCGGGACACTCTAATTAGTATATGTTACGTTTGGTATGGTTACATAAGAGAGATGGTTACTTCAGGCAAAAGTGAAAGTAGGGTAGTTGATCAGGGTAGATGGGTGGGTGTATAATGAGAAGGTTTAGCAACACAAAAGGTTGTGAGTTCAAATCTCATCACTGACAATTTTATCAACTTTTCAACCACTTGCTACTTAGCATGTTAACTAACCCTTCCCCCAACCTTAACAATTTAACCTAACTCCTAATCTTAACCTTTAGCCTAGCTAACGAGCTAAAATTGGTAACATATCATAGCACTGCTGCAGCATACCACCCTGCATACCACTGCTGTCTTGCTTCTGAAAATAAGCAGGGTTGGTCCTGGTCAGTCCCTGGATGGGAGACCAGATGCTGCTGGAAGTGGTGTTGGAGGGCCAGTAGGAGGCACTCTTTCCTTTGGTCTAAACAATGCCCCAGGGCAGTGATTTGGGACGTAAAAAGGGTGTCCTGACTCTCTGAGGTCATTAAAGATCCCATGGCATATATTGTAAGAGTAGTGGTGTTAACCCCGGTGTCCTGGCTAAATTCCCAATCTAGCCCTCAAACCAGCACGGTCACCTAATAATCCCCAGTTTACAATTGGCTCATTCATCCCCCTCCTCTCCCCTGTAACTATTCCCCAGGTAGTTGCTGTAAATGAGAAGGTGTTCTCAGTCAACTTACCTGGTAAAATAACGGATAAATTATAAACCGTAACATATCAAACAAAATGGGTAATGGACATCCACAAACCAATACATATACTAAATGGGAGTGTCTCGGATTTATGTACAGAACAATACGAAAATGTTCTGAGAGCAGGTGTTCTTCATGCTTTGTACACTCAGTGCATGTTGACAATATGAATGTAAATGTTGCTAAATTGCCAGACAAACCTGGGCCACGTTCAGTAGTAAAACGTAGTCAAGCTTTGCAGATTGAAATATAGTATGTGAAGAAAAACATGCCTCTGACAGGAATCACATTGGTTATATTCATGGCATTATTATCTGCAACATTGAACAAAGCTTGTCCACTGAACGTAGCCCTCGAGGCAGCAGCGTGACTTGTTGCTCGTTGGTGGTATGCTTCACTGTATCAACACGTTGTATCAACAGTGCATTCACTGGTTGAGTCGTTTAATGAGGGTCTCCTCCTCCACTTCACTCTCAACGCCAGTAGCTATCTCGAGAGCTAATGGAGGGTGTCTGCAGCTCTAATGAATAGGGGAGAGCAGCCAACCCTGCGGGATAAAGCCATCCAAACATAATTAGCGATAACCCAACACCCAAACGAAAGAAACTCTAGTAGATTGGTTCAATGTCACCAAAGTCAACAGCACCACACGCCGAGCATCTCTTCTCATTTTTTTTTATCAGTAAATAATACAGAGTGAAAATAATTTATTAAAACAACTATTGTGGTGGAGAGACCACTTGACATTGTATGATTTTGTTTGTTTGGGTTCTCTCATTTCTCTACATTGTGAACCCTGTAAATGTTTTTAAAAAATAACCTTAAAATCGACTTACATGAATATTAAGGGCATATTAAGGGCTTATCTATGTACAATATACAGGATATAACATCATGTCACCAGTGTGTAAATACAGTCATGTTCTTCATCAAACACTCTAAATAATAAGTACTTGTTATCCAATATGAGAGCTAACAGTCAACGAAGTGTCCTGGACTTTGTGGTCAGTTAAGAAACATACATTACAGAGACTCTTGTGATGCTCTGTCCACTACAAGAGAAACGATCATTGTAAATCAGTTGTGTACACATTTGTTCAGAACTCAAAACCTCAACTTTGTCCTTAAACCTTGAGCTCCCCTTTCTATTCCCAATCCTTGTCCTGAGAGCAGTATGTTGATCTATCCCAAAGTTGCAATAATTAAAGACGAACCCCCTCCAACTTGTAAACCATACAGGAAATGTTCCAGAATTATTACAGTTCGTATTAAACACATAGTGGAATCAGGCGCAAACACTGTAGAGATATAGGCTGGCTGGCTGTGGGGATACAGGCTGATGGTCTGGCTGGCTGGAGGGATACAGGCTGATGGGCTGGCTGGAGGGATACAGGCAGATGGGCTGGCTGGGTGGATACAGGCTGGTGGGCTGGCTGGGGGAATACAGGCTGATGGGCTGGCTGGAGGGATACAGGCTGACGGGCTGGCTGGAGGGATACAGGCTGGTGGGCTGGCTGGAGGGATACAGGCTGGTGGGCTGGCTGGAGGGATACAGGCTGACGGGCTGGCTGGGGGGATACAGGCTGACGGGCTGGCTGGGTGGATACAGGCTGGTGGGCTGGCTGGGGGAATACAGGCTGATGGGCTGGCTGGAGGGATACAGGCTGACGGGCTGGCTGGAGGGATACAGGCTGGTGGGCTGGCTGGAGGGATACAGGCTGGTGGGCTGGCTGGAGGGATACAGGCTGACGGGCTGGCTGGGGGGATACAGGCTGACGGGCTGGCTGGGGGGATACAGGCTGACGGGCTGGCTGGGGGGATACAGGCTGACGGGCTGGCTGGGGGGGGATACAGGCTGACGGGCTGGCTGAGGGGATACAGGCTGACGGGATAGAGGCTGATGGGCTGGCTGGAGGGATAGAGGCTGATGGGCTGGCTGGAGGGATACAGGCTCGTGGGCTGGCTGGAGGGATACAGGCTGATGGGCTGGCTGGAGGGATGCAGGCTGATGGGCTGGCTGGAGGGATACAGGCTGATGGGCTGGCTGGGGGGGATACAGGCTGACGGGCTGGCTGGGGGGATACAGGCTGACGGGCTGGCTGGGGGGGATACAGGCTGACGGGCTGGCTGGGGGGATACAGGCTGACGGGCTGGCTGGGGGGATACAGGCTGTGGGGATACAGGCTGGTGGGGGGGATACAGGCTGAGGGGATACAGGCTGGTGGGCTGGCTGGGGGGATACAGGCTGAGAGGATACAGGCTGGTGGGCTGGCTGGGGGAATACAGGCTGATGGGCTGGCTGGAGGGATACAGGCTGACGGGCTGGCTGGAGGGATACAGGCTGGTGGGCTGGCTGGAGGGATACAGGCTGATGGGCTGGCTGGAGGGATACAGGCTGATGGGCTGGCTGGAGGGATACAGGCTGATGGGCTGGCTGGAGGGATACAGGCTGATGGGCTGGCTGGAGGGATACAGGCTGTGGGGATACAGGCTGGTGGGCTGGCTGGAGGGATACAGGCTGGCGGGCTGGCTGGGGGGATACAGGCTGGCGGGCTGGCTGGGGGGATACAGGCTGGCGGGCTGGCTGGGGGGATACAGGCTGACGGCTGGCTGGGGGGATACAGGCGGTGGGGATACAGGCTGGTGGGGGGGATACAGGCTGAGGGGATACAGGCTGGTGGGCTGGCTGGGGGGATACAGGCTGAGAGGATACAAGCTGACGGGCTGGCTGAGGGGATACAGGCTGACGGGCTGGCTGGGGGGATAGAGGCTGGTGGGCTGGCTGGAGGGATACAGGCTGGTGGGCTGGCTGGGGGGATACAGGCCGGTGGGCTGGCTGGAGGGATACAGGCTGGTGGGCTGGCTGGAGGGATACAGGCTGGTGGGCTGGCTGGAGGGATACAGGCTGGTGGGCTGGCTGGAGGGATACAGGCTGACGGGCTGGCTGGGGGGATACAGGCTGACGAGCTGGCTGGGGGGATACAGGCTGGTGGGGGGGATACAGGCTGAGGGGATACAAGCTGACGGGCTGGCTGAGGGGATACAGGCTGACGGGATAGAGGCTGATGGGCTGGCTGGGGGGGGATACAGGCTGGTGGGCTGGCTGGAGGGATACAGGCTGGTGGTCTGGCTGGAGGGATACAGGCTGATGGGCTGGCTGGAGGGATACAGGCTGACGGGCTGGCTGGGGGGATACAGGCTGACGGACTGGCTGGGGGGACACAGGCTGACGGGCTGGCTGAGGGGATACAGGCTGACGGGCTGGCTGAGGTGATACAGGCTGACGGGATAGAGGCTGATGGGCTGGCTGGGGGGATACAGGCTGATGGGCTGGCTAGGGGGATAGAGACTGGGAGGCTTGGGGGTTGGCTGTGGAGATACAGGTTGGGTGGCTGGCTGTGGGGATACAAGCTGTGGGGCTGGCTGGGGGGGATCCTGGCTGGTGGGCTGGCTGGGGGGATTACAGGCTGATGGGCTGGCTGGGGGAATTACAGGCTGATGGGCTGGCTGGGGGGATTACAGGCTGATGGTCTGGCTGTGGAGTTACAGGCTGATGGTCTGGCTGTGGGGTTACAGGCTGATGGTCTGGCTGTGGGGATACAGGCTGGGGGGCTGGCTGTGGGGATACAGGCTGGGGGGCTGGTTGTGGGGATACAGGCAGGTGGACTGGTTGTGGGGATACAGGCTGGTGGGCTGGCTGGGGGGATACAGACTGGGAGGCTTGGGGGTTGGCTCTGGGGATACAGGTTGGGTGGCTGGCTGTGGGGGATCCTGGCTGGTGGGCTGGCTGGGGGAATACCGGCTGGTGGGCTGGCTGCGGGGGATCCTGGCTGGTGGGCTGGCTGGGGGGTTATCCTGGCTGGTGGGCTGGCTGCGGGGGATACCGGCTGGTGGGCTGGCTGGGGGAATACCGGCTGGTGGGCTGGCTGGGTGGTTATCCTGGCTGGTGGGCTGGCTGCGGGGGATACCGGCTGGTGGGCTGGCTGGGGGAATACCAGCTGGTGGGCTGGCTGTGGGGATACCGGCTGGAGGGCTGGCTGTGGGGATACTGGCTGGAGGGCTGGCTGTGGGGATACAGGCTGATGGGATACAGGTTGGGTGGCTGGCTGTGGGTATACAAGCTGTGGGGCTGGCTGTGGGGATACAAGCTGTGGGGCTGGCTGTGGGGATACCGGCTGGAGGGCTGGCTGTGTTTGGCAGAAAGTCATCGTGGGTAAATGCAGCTGGCTGTTTCCACTAGCCCAGGGGTGTCAAACTCATTCCATGAGGGAAGAGTGTCTGCAGGTTTTTGTTTTTTCTTTTCAATTAAGCCGTAGACATCCAGCTGAGGGGAGTTCCTTACTAATTAGTGACCTTAATTCATCAATCAAGTACAAGGGTGGAGTGAAAACTCGCAGACACACGGCCCTCTGTGGAATGAGTTTGACACCTGATGTACTAGCCCATCATTGTCGTCATGGGATACAGAGAGCCCCGCTAAACACAGGATAGAGAGAGCACTGAAGACATTCCCTCCTCCAAGCTGCTCTCTCTTTCACTCTCTCTAGGTGTGACAATGCTGGGCTAGTGTAAGTAGGCTGAGAGGGAGAGAGAAAGAGGAGAGAGGAGAGAGAGGTAGAGGGAGAGAGAAAGAGGAGAGAGGAGAGAGGTAGAGGGAGAGAGAAAGAGGAGAGAGGAGAGAGAGGTAGAGGGAGAGAGAAAGAGGAGAGAGAGGTAGAGGGAGAGAGAAAGAGGAGAGAGGGGTAGAGGGAGAGAGAAAGAGGAGAGAGGGGTAGAGGGAGAGAGAAAGTGGAGAGAGGGGTAGAGGTAGAGAGAAAGAGGAGAGAGGGGTAGAGGTAGAGAGAAAGAGGAGAGAGGAGAGAGAAGTAGAGGGAGAGAGAAAGTGGAGCAGTAAGTAAGTAAGCTGCATTTCTTCAAGATGTCCTTCACCTTGATGAGTCCTTGCTTCTGCTCCAACTAGACTGGACTCCAACTAGACCACTTTCTGTTGTTTCCAAAGAGAGCAGACAACAGACAGTCTCCCAGCAGCCTCTATACTGTACACCACTATGTACTGTAGCGTTGAGTCCAGTTGCATGGCAGTTTCATGTACATTGTTACAAAAATCATTGCGTGTCTAATTATCATTACAGCTCATGACCATTTTTTTGTAAACCCATCTTACAGTTCAAAGATGTGCATTCTCATGTACCATCAACATTGTTATCACAATGGGTGTTCTCCGAATATGAAACGCTATGCATTGAACAAGACCTATTGCCTTAAATAAGTGACAGTACAAGGATAGGGTTCTATTCTCACACGAGACATTATACAGCCTATACGAGCAGGAGTGCTGATCTAGGATCAGGTAGCTCCTATAAAACATCATCTAATTCATTCTTTATCTAAAAGACAAAACTGATCTTAGATCAGCACTCAGATGCTTTATGAGTACCTTCCCTGGTGAATCGTCCCAGTTTATGATATCAACATATAAAAGTGTCAGGTGTAGACAGACATCGGTTCTTATTAAAGACACCCACTTTCACTGTACAAAAGCCCCCCCCCCCCCCGCTTAAATGTGTATATAATCTTAAAAAGCATGCAATTATTAAAAGGTTAATGAATGAAACTCCCTTAAATGGGACTGACTGTCTGTGTCAGAAATCAGAGTTGGGATCTTTGACAGGATTTGGCAAATATGAGAAGGATGTCAGTCACATTGTCAGTGCAATGAGCAGCATGGATTGGCCATGTTCAGCTATGCTGACAAAACTGTAACATTCACATGAGTTAATTCCCTGTAGTGTTAGAGCTGAGAGGGGAGTGGAGTGTCTCCATGTTAGGGTGTAATAGCAGTGTGTGTGTGGGCATAAGCAGCTGTCAGCCAACGCTCATCATTTAGTGCTGATCTAAGGTGTTAGACTGACGAGTGCCATGTGAACACTGGCTGACTGACTGGCAGACTGGCTGGCGGGCAGACTGGCAGACTGGTGTGTGTGTGTGTGTTCAAGTGAGCACATCTATCAACCTTTTAATATGTCAAAGTGGTCAAATGCACAGTACCACACAGACATGTACCTTCCGAGGTTCTGTGAGTCTAGAGGTATGCTTGGATGATCGTGTAACTGTGATCTAGACGGTGGGTACAGGATAGTGTCTGTTACAGCATACTCTGCTCAGGGATGGGAAGGACTGACAGCTAGGGTTGAGATGAATGAAATGTAAGAAATGGGTAGGATTTGAGCTAACGTCAAGTTGATTGGAAGTTTTGAGTGTTGAGGACACTGGTTGTTAGGTGAATTCCGGAGATGACTTTCACTTCCATGATTCAGATGGTGATGTGTCCATTATATTATATGTTTTAGGGGATATGGGGAAAGTGAAAGGTGTGTGTATGTGTGTGTGTAAGTCTGAGTGGTTGTGTGCGTGCGTGTGTGTGTGTGCGCACGACCCCAGTGCCTTAGCCGTCGTGTTGGGCCAGGGCCTGCAGTTCGGCAGTGTGAAGTGAGTGCTGCAGGAAGACGTTCTTGCGGCTGTACATGTGCAGGGAAAGGGGGCCTCTGGGAGGCTGGCCCAGGCGGCCCGTGAAGGAGGAAGAGGAAGATGAGGTGGAGAGAGAAGGCTGGCAAGGGATAGGTACCGGGGCTCTCTCGCTGTCTGAGGAGAGGCTGCTGCGGCAGGGACTGCCTCGGCTCTGGAGGCTGGAGCTGCTGCCCCACACCGCAGTCCCCACCCCCACCGCCCGGGGGATCTGGCTGGCTGGGTAGTCGATTCTCCTGAGAGCCCCTACCTCTGATGAGATCAGAGCCCCTTCTGGTCTCCTCGGGGGTCCTGCATGGTCCCTGCCTCCCCCGGGGCCACTGGACGACAGGGCTGGGGCTGGGCAGTGGCTCTCATCGCTGGAAGTGGAGTGTTCTGCCGCCATACGGCTGTATTGGTCCTCGATGAGAGACCGAGCCGGCCTTCTGTCTCTTGTGCTGGTACTGTTTTGGCTTGTTTCCCGGCTGGGATGGATGGTCTGCGAACCGAGAGAAAGAGGGAGAGAGAAAGACAAAAAACTGTAACAATATGACACCAATGTAGCTGGTTAACTGCAGGGACATTTTGACGAGGCATCGTAAGTTCCCGGAGCTTTGTCTAATTATTTCCCGACCAACTGGAACCTTGCTCTGTAAGAACCAGAACAGGAAGCAGCCTCAGTCCAACTGGGGACTTTAACCAGAACAGGAAGCAGCCTCAGTCCAACTGGAGACTTTAACCAGAACAGGAAGCAGCCTCAGTCCAACTGGAGACTTTAACCAGAACAGGAAGCAGCCTCAGTCCAACTGGAGACTTTAACCAGAACAGGAAGCAGCCTCAGTACAACTGGAGACTTTAACCAGAACAGGAAGCAGCCTCAGTCCAACTGGAGACTTTAACCAGAACAGGAAGCAGCCTCAGTACAACTGGAGACTTTAACCAGAACAGGAAGCAGCCTCAGTACAACTGGAGACTTTAACCAGAACAGGAAGCAGCCTCAGTACAACTGGAGACTTTAACCAGAACAGGAAGCAGCCTCAGTACAACTGGAGACTTTAACCAGAACAGGAAGCAGCCTCAGTCTCTACAGCACACAGTGGGGAGGTGATACACAAAGCAATGGCACCAAGGAGAGACAGCCACCTGTTCCTGGTCACACAACACTGCCTCTCTTATGCAACATGGCCATGTTTAGCAAATACTTTTATCCAAAGTGACTTACAGGACCTCTTTCTCCCCTCTCTCTCTCCAGATGAAATCCTGCTGACCACTGGCTGCGTCCCATTCCTCACTTCCCTCATCAACTCATCCCTGACCACTGGCTGCGTCCCATTCCTCACTTCCTCATCAACTCATCCCTGACCACTGGCTGCGTCCCATTCCTCACTTCCATCATCAACTCATCCCTGACTACTGGCTGCGTCCCCTCTGACTTCAAAATGTGCCCTAGTTGCTCCCCTCCTCAAGAAACCAACACTTGACCCTCGTATGTCAAAAACTACAAACCAGTATCCCTTCTTTCTTTTCTTTCAAAAACACTTGAGTGTGAGGTCTCTGACTAACTCTCTCGCTATCTCTCTCAGAACAATCTTCTTGACCCTAACCAGTCACGCTTCAAGGTGGCTCACTCAACGAAGACTGCGCCTCTCGGTGTCACGGATGCTGTCTGCACTGCCAAAGCTGACTCTCTCTCCTGTTTTCATTCTCCTAGATGGATCTGCTGCCTTGGACACCCTGAACCATCATTCCCCCTTCTGACACCCAGCCTGGCAGATACCTCAGCTTGGATGTCGGCCCACCACCTCAAGCTGAACCTCGACAAGACGGAGCTGCTCTTCAGATTCTACGTCAAATGTTTGACTAACTAAACACAATCTGAGTAGACGGGAGGTTACATAGGAAATTAACCGAGTCGACAGCCCAAAAAGTAAAGCAATTTCCTTACCGTGTTTGATACACATCTACTGTGAGCAGGGGAATCTAATTACAAGGAGCAAAGCATATGCAATAACTTTGGAGGTGTAAATGGGAATTGGATGTGATATCACCGTGTTATTCCATCACAGAGGAAAACAGATGGAGACAGAAAGGGCCTATTGGGACGGAGGAACAGAGTGCTAACGCGTCATGTCTGATCCCATTTAGTATGTGTATTTATTAGGGATCCCCCATTAGCTACTCTTCCTGGGGTCCAAACACATCACACCAACAAATCTAAATAAAACAATCCATCATAGAACATTATTACTCCACTACATATCTACAATACAACAGCTATAACACCACCGTACACCAATATTATAATGTACGTGTGTGTGTGTTCCTGTCTGCCAAGTCTGCGTTGTTCAATAAGTTGTAGTTTTACCTGCTTGCATTAGTTACTTGATGGGGAATAGAGTTCCATCATTACTTAGGCAGAAATAACGCTATCATTCCATCAACACATTAAATGGACACAGTAATAAAAACCAGAAGAACACTGAGCTTTTCAAAATAATCACTTGTGTGTGTATATATATATATCATTCCTTCAGATATCCCGAGACCTGTGAACTGACATTGAAAGGATGAGTAAAAAGCAGTGTGTGTGTCTGCGTGTGCTGAGAGTTCTCCAGCCGTGTTGATGGAACAGGGCTGGTAGAAAGATGGGAGGAGCGCTGGTGTAGCCAAGGACAAGGGGAGGGGGGTTGATTTACAAACTCTGGTGTCCTCTCAAGTATACACTCTGTGGCAACTGGCCTGCCTCGGTCGGCAAAACACACACAATAGTAAAACAGAGTGATTTAAAAGTAAAGCCTCTGCAGTCCCAGTCTTTATTGGGCTGTGAAGAAACACAGCAAGTTGCTAATGGCAGAGTTTTGTTAAAAGCCTTCCAGCTGATTATATGCACAAGTGGAGACGCAACACCATTTCATCACTTTTTTCCCCTCGAGGAGAAAGCCACAGCGAGGCTGCTTTGTTCTCTATCCAGTTGCACACTGAACACAGTGAGTCAGTAGAGACCGTACAGTCTGATTCACAGTGAACACAGTGAGTCAGTAGAGACCGTACAGTCTGATTCACACTGAACACAGTGAGTCAGTAGAGACCGTACAGTCTGATTCACACTGAACACAGTGAGTCAGTAGAGACCGTACAGTCTGATTCACACTGAACCCAGTGAGTCAGTAGAGACCGTACAGTCTGATTCACACTGAACCCAGTGAGTCAGTAGAGACCGTACAGTCTGATTCACACTGAACACAGTGAGTCAGTAGAGACCGTACAGTCTGATTCACACTGAACACAGTGAGTCAGTAGAGACCGTACAGTCTGATACAAATGCTACAGTCCAGCTGAGCACAGCAGTCATTCATTCATGTGTTGCTAAAATTTGCCATCTGAAGACACAAATGTCTGCGACAAGGAGCAAAAACATGCTCTCTGTCTCTCGCGCTCTCTCTCTCTCTCTCTAAAAACAAAATGGAAGGACGTGAACAGCCCTTCTCCACCCACAACTAAATGCAGTTTGTCAGATCAACACAATGAAGCAGAAAAACAAACTCTAAACATTGTATGAAAAGACTGTCATTGAGGGCTTGGGCTTTTTGTCGTGCCTGCCTCTCTGTATTGTACGATTCCTCGCAGAGCCAGCTGAGGTACAATCAGAGTCCTCTCGTGGTGATTACGCAATCAGAGTCCTCTCGTGGTGATTACGCAATCAGAGTCCTCTCGTGGTGATTACGCAATCAGAGTCCTCTCGTGGTGATTACGCAATCAGATCAGATCAAATCATATCTCAATTTTTGTTTCAAACTTAATGGCGATTCATGATATACAGTGCATTCGGAAAGTATTCAAACCCTTTGACATTTTCAGCTATTTCCAGGTCTCTCCAGAGATGTTCAAATCGGGTTCAAGTTTGGGCTCTGGCTGGGCCACTCAAGGACATTCAGAGACTTGTCCCGAAGCCACTCCTGCATTGTCTTGGCTGTGTGCTTAGGGTTGTTGTCCTGTTAGAAGGTGAACCATTGCCCCAGTCTGAGGTCCTGAGCGCTCTGGAGCACGTTTTCATCAAGGATCACTCTGTACTTTGCTCTGTTCATCTTTCCCTCGATCCTGACTAGTTTCCCAGTCCCTGCCACCACCATGCTTCACCATAGGGATGGTATTGGCCAGGTGATGAGCGGTGCCTGGTTTCCTCCAGATGTGATGCTTGGCATTCAGGCCAAAGAGTTCAATCTTGGTTTCATCAGACCAGAGAATGTTTTTTACCATGGTCGGAGAGTCTTTAGGTGCCTTTTGGCAAACTCCAAGCGGGCTGTCATGTGCCTTTTCCTGATTCGTGACTTCCTGTCTGGCCACTCTACCATAAAGGTCTGATTGGTGGAGTGCTGCAGAGATGGTTGTCCTTCTGGAAGGTTATCCTACCTCCACAGAGGAACTGGAGCTGTGTCAGAGTGACCATCGAGTTCTTGGTTACCTAACTGACCAAGGCCCTTCTCCCCTGATTTCTCAGTTTGGCTGAGAGTCTTGGTGGTTCCAAACTTCTTCAATTTAAGAATGATGGAGGCCACTGTTTTCTTGGGGACCTTCAATGTTGCAGAAATGGTTTGGTACTCTTCCCAAGATCTGTGCCTCAACACAATCCTGTCTCTGAACTCTACAGACAATTCCTTCAACCTCATGGCTTGGTTTTTGCTCTGACATGCACAGTCAACTGTGGGACCTTGTATAGACAGATTCAAATCATGTCCAATCAATTGAATGTACCACAGGTGGACTCCAATCAAGTTGTAGAAACATCTCAAGGATGATCAACGGAAACAGGATGCTTCTGAGCTCAATGTCGAGTCGTATAGCAAAGGGACTGAATACGTATGTACCGTGGTAAATAAGGCATTTCTGTTTTTATTTTTAATACATTTGCCAACATTTCTAATAACCTGTTTTCGCTTTATCGTAGCGGGGAATTGTGTGAAGACTTATGAGAAAAATCTATTAAATTCACTCCAGAAAAAGGCTCAACGTAACAAAATATGGAAAAAGTTTAGGGATCTGAATAAATAATTTGTAAAAAACTCTCTAAATAAGCGTTGTTCAGTTAAAGGTCAAATACACCGCATTTCAAACAGCCAGCAACAATCAAATTCATTCAGGGCTTGTGAAGTTATACTTAAGTTAAATATAACCCTTCCACATCAATAAGACCCACAATTTAATTTTTTTAAATGTCACCTTTATTTAACCCGGTAGGCTAGTTGAGAACAAGTTCTCATTTACAACTGCGACCTGGCCAAGATAAAGCAAAGCAGTGTGAACAGACAGCAACACAGAGTTGTGTCATAATTAATTTTATCAAAATAGTTTAACCTGCTTTCTATGAAAATGCCATTTTCTGTTACAAATTTAACCAGAACCATGTATAATGTACATTCACTAATAAATGACTGACTTATTGTAGCAGGCATTGGGCTATAGGAAATAACACTGGTCTCATCAACCATCTCTCAAGCCCACGTGCTAGCCATTAGCCAGCTAATCTTTATATTTCTAGTGTAGCCAACTTGGATCTATTTGCTACAGTAGCTGACAAGGTTGAACAGTTGAATACTTCTGCACACACCCTTCTGTCTGTCTTCAGCGGTTTGAACAGCATGTTAGCCTTTCCACTTTGTTCAGATGTTGAAATCAAGTGGCCTATATTATTTCTCAGAATGAGAACAAGTTGCCAATTCCTTATATAAAATTGTGTTTTATGCATATATATATATATATAAATAAAACACAGACTAGACAGCTAGTATAACAGTCTTTGGCTGAAATGCTGCTAGTGGTACGTGGTACCCCAATGCTGCTAGTGGTACGTAGTACCCCAATGCTGCGCGTGGTACGTAGTACCCCAATGCTGCTAGTGGTACGTAGTACCCCAATGCTGCTAGTGGTACGTAGTACCCCAATGCTGCTAGTGGTACGTAGCACCCCAATGCTGCTAGTGGTACGTAGCACCCCAATGCTGCTAGTGGTACGTAGTACCCCAATGCTGCGCGTGGTACGTAGTACCCCAATGCTGCGCGTGGTACGTAGTACCCCAATGCTGCGCGTGACAAACTGGGCATTTGTGTTCCGGAAGCAATGTTCACTCTGGTTTTATTAGTGTCTTTTCTGCAAGCACTTTGAGTAGTTGAGACATACAAAAGGTCTTGTTAGAAAAGTGAACTTCTCCTTTATTACAGTAAAATAAATGCCTCAACGTGTTTCGGTGTCCATATGACCAATTCTGTTGGACCAAACCTCAAATGCAAATAGCGAGTTGAAACCGCTCGTCGGAGAGGAAGATGTGATCTTTCAACTTTGTTGGCGTGAGAGGCAGGGGGAGGGGCTTGGTGTGTAAACCATAGAGGAAGAGGCAAAGCGATAGGTTTAACTCTCGCTAAAAATCAGTCCAAAATAAGGCCAATGCGTTTCTATAGGCTTATTTTGAACCTAAGCTTGTCGCCTGCTTTCCCGTCTTTGGAACAGCAACTCCCAATGTTAGGGAGGAGACGTGAGCATCTCTTCATTATATACACATCTCTGGTGTAAATGGGAAGGTGCACATAGCACAAAGGAGGGAAGGAGACGAGACCATAAATACAACATGAGAACAAGCGAACATAAAGCTTGATTCTTGCGATACCGGCACTTGGAATATCACAAAAAAATTAATAAAATTAATTCGATATAGCCCCAGCCCTCAGACCTCCCCTAGCCAGGCTACTTAATGAGCTTTAGGCAAACTAGTCTGGCAGCACATCACCACCATGCGCCAACCACCCACTCCATTCCCCTGCACAGAGCCCAGTACAAAGCCCTGCACACAGCCCAGTACAAAGCCCTGCACAGAGACCAGTACAAAGCCCTGCACAGACACCAGTACAAAGCCCTGCACACAGCCCAGTACAAAGCCCTGCACAGAGCCCAGTACAAAGCCCTGCACAGAGCCCAGTACAAAGCCCTGCACAGAGCCCTGCACACAGCCCAGTACAAAGCCCTGCACACAGCCCAGTACAAAGCCCTGCACACAGCCCAGTACAAAGCCCTGCACAGAGACCAGGTACAAAGCCCTGCACAGAGACCAGGTACAAAGCCCTGCACAGAGCCCAGTACAAAGCCCTGCACAGAGCCCAGTACAAAGCCCTGCACACAGCCCAGTACAAATTGCCCAGTACACAGCCCAGTACAAATTGCCCAGTACACAGAAATCCGAAATCAAAATGGGAGATCACAACAAAGAGAGGCTGTGAAGAGGTACAGAGGGAAAAAACGTAGAGGGAGAGAGAGAGAGAGAGAGAGAGAGAGAGAGAAAGAGAGAGAGCGAGCGAGAGAGAGAGAGCGAGAGAGCGAGAGAGAGCGAGAGAGCGAAAGAGAATTGGCTGGAAGTTGGAGTACACAAGGCTGGTAACACAATGATGAGGGCTGATGGAGCGCGTTGTTGATGGGAGGCAGAGCTCCATACACATCAAAGCTACCCGGCGCCTACTGCTACTGCAGCCCCCCTCACGCAACTGTCAGCTCTGCAGCAGATAAGATGCTTTACTGGGCCCGTCTTGTTCTCCCTGACAGCACAAGACCTGGATAAACAATAAGGAAAATATATATCAAGAGGGGGAAAAGGAGGCGAGGAGAAGAGAAGCAGCTGATAAATTGAGTTTGCATCAGATAGTATCTCAGATGTCTATAGAGGCTGATAATGTTGTAGCTACCAGCGTGTCACATCCTGAAAGCAGCTGCCATGCGTGACTGCACTCTATTCCTGCTCAAAAACAGCCAGAGAGAGGAGAGATGGAGTGCAGCTAGCTAGCTTGCCAATCAGGTGTCAAAAAAGACTGGACTGGAAGTACAATGCACACCACAGTGTGTCGACAAGAGTTCCAACAGAACACATTGTACTGCGCACGCACGCAGTCTCTGTCTCTCACACGCACACACACACACACACACGACATGTATACGCAAGCATGCACACGCACACAATAGAGTACTAGACCATGCAACAGTAAGCCTATATATTATGATGTAGACTGAAGACAGAAATAAGCTGAATAAACACAAACGATAATAAAATACCATGTTGTAAAAGGCCACGGGGATGGATGGTGAGAGCAGTAGGTCTGGTCCAGGGCAGTATACAGTAGCTCCATCCTCTACTAGAAGAAGTTTGTAGATGAACACACTAACGCCCTGGACCAGAGCTATGAGAACAGTAGCTCTCCTGCTCATGTCTCTTTAAACATGTTGAGGCAAACTGTCATTAAAACTGTCCTTCCCCAAACATGACATAGCACTGCCTGGGACTTAGGGCGTCATCCTGATCAGTGCAATGACCTACTAGGCAAACCACTAGCTGTCTGTTCTTCTGGCAGATGTGAACCTGAAACACAACGACAAACTCCTCAGTCATCACAGTGATCACACCGTCCAGACTGACATTGGGCTCTGGGGTGAAGTTGTACTAATCTAAGATCAGTTTCTCCTTCCCCAATTCTAACCTTAACCATTAGTGAGGAAAATGCAAAAAAACTGACCCAAGATCAACTTCACCCTACACCCTGATATTAGCAGGAAGGGTTGTTCAAGTCCAAAAAAGGCACCAAAGCTCCACAACATGGAAGAGTTGACATTAGAAGTAGATGTGGTGGAGGATTGTAGAGTGAAACACTCCGAACCTCAACACACCGGTGGAATCTGTGTGTACAGACAGGCTCAACGCTGTTCATGTACCTGTGTACATGGTAGAAAGTACCAGGGTTAAAATACAGCTCCAGAATCTCATTGCTAATTCAGATATAGCCCTTAAACCAGAGGCTTTCCATAATGAGGTTTCAGGAAAATTAGTTTGCAAAAGTTATTTCTCTAATTATGTTTTAATGATGTATTTTAAATCTGAATAATTTAATATTTTGTACAAAAAAAAAAGACCAAGTTAGACATCACCAACCTACATTGTACAGCATAATGTATTGCATTCTCTCTGAATGCCCCATTTTTATCTTGTGAGATTCAGCACAGACAGACTAGAACCTAACCAGATTCTCTCTGTCTTTTGTAGATGGACACAGTAATACTGCTACGTTGTATCCCTGTTGCTGTGGTTATGACCATCACAGAATAGCCGTAACAGAGTACAGCAGTAGCAGTAATACCGTATCATCACTGACAGTAATGTATGCGAGGTAATAATAAAATGTCTAAAAACCTAGTTTTCTACTACTACTGCTAGTACTCACTCCTACAAGGGCAGAAATACTTTGTACCAGGTTTAGGGTAATGAAGTATCTGATGATGGTCTACCCCAGGGTTCCCCAACTGCTGCCCCGTGGACCAAACATTATACCTTCTTGCGGTGAATTTGAAGTCCCACAAATTATTTGTAAATTAAGTTCTGGTCCTCGACCATCCGCTCAAGAAAAATATTGTTCCGCAGCTGAATCTAGTTCATGATCCCTGATCTACCATATGTGCTCAAAAAGAGCGAGAGAAAGAGAGGATTGAGAAAGAGGACAGGGGAGAAAGAGAGGAGAGAGAGAGAGAAAGAGAGGAGAGAGAGAAAGTGAGGAGAGAAAGCGAGAGAGAGAAAGAGAGAGAAAGAGAGAAAGTGAGGAGAGAGAGAAAGTGAGGAGAGAAAGTGAGGAGAGAAAACGAGAGAGAGAAAGAGAGGAGAGAGAAAGAGAGGAGAGAGAGAGAAAGAGAGGAGAGAGAGAGAGAAAGAGGAGAGAGAGAGAAAGTGAGGAGAGAGAGAAAGTGAGGAGAGAGAGAAAGTGAGGAGAGAAAGCGAGAGAGAGAAAGAGAGAGAGAAAGAGAGAGAAAGCGAGAGAGAGAAAGAGAGAGAAAGAGGACAGGGGAGAAAGAGAGGAGAGAGAGAGAAAGAGAGGAGAGGGGAGAAAGAGGAGAGAGAGGGAAAGAGGGGAGCAAGAGAGCAGAGAGAAAGAGGAGGGGAGAAAGGGAGCAGAGAGAAAGAGAGGAGAGGGGAGAAAGAGAGCAGAGAGAAAGAGAGGAGAGAGAAAGAGAGGAGAGAAAGAGAGCAGAGAGAAAGAGGAGAGGAGAGGGGAGAAAGACAGCAGAGAAAAAGACAGCAGAGTGAAAGACAGCAGAGAGAAAGACAGCAGAGAGAGAAAGAGATGAAAGAGAAAGAGAAGAGAGAGAGAGAAAGAGAAGAGAGCTACCATGTCCTTCATGGGCCTCCGGAGTGAACCTGTCACATGTCATTCCTGGCCAGGCTAGTGGGAGACTGCTGCCCCGATGGACGGACGGACAGCTGCCTGTCTCATGTCTCCCTCACCTTGGGGGCCCTGACAGCAAGGGCCAGCGCCGCCCGTCTCGTGTCAGTCCCATTGACCAGCCTGAAGGGGGAGGAGGGTTGTACTGAGGCCCTCATTAATTACCCCCATTGTATCCTCTGACAGTCTGCTGAGGGAGAGGGCTCGCATCCCGCATCAAACAGCAGTTCCAAAGTCCCGTCTCGGGGTACAAACACCTGCACACACATATACACACCACACGTGGACACACAGCTTTGACGGCCATCTCCAAGGGCATTCTGGAGACTGATATTGAGAGGGCAACAGGGCAAAAGCTGATAAATTGTAATCATAGCAGAGAGAGACAACACAGGTGATGTTTGGACATGGAGTGGAGAGCAGCCGGACACAAGCAGGAAATACCCTCACGTTTAACAGATCCTACCATTCTATTGGGCAAGACAAGCGGTTAAGGCATTGGGCCAGTAAACGAAAGGTTGCTGGTTTGAATCCGCGAGCCAACTAGGTGAAAAGATCTGTTGATGTGCAAGGCACTTACTAATTGCTCCTGTAAGTAGCTCTGAATAAGACTGTCTGCTAAATGTAAAAATGTAATTCTGAAAGCCAACCAATGGGCCTCCCGGTTTGTGTGCTTCTTCAACCTCATACTAGCCTGGGTACCAGTCTGTTGTGCCATCATGTTTGGCATGACGAGAAATGGGAAGGAGTGGCATGATGGCATAAACAGATTGGTACCCTCCTACTATTCTACAAATTAAAAAACACCAGTTTCTGAAAACATCAAGAGTACAAAACTTCAAACTGGGTCAGTCCCGTAGTTATCCGGCCTCTAAGGACATGAATCAAATCAATCAAATGTACTTATAAAGCCCTTTCTACATCAGCTGATATCTCAAAGTGCTGTACAGAAACCCAGCCTAAAACCCCAAACAACAAGCAATGCAGATGTAGAAGCACAGTGGCTAGGAAAAACTCCCTAGAAAGGCAGGAACCTAGAGAGGAACCAGGCTCTGAGGGGTAGCCAGTCATCTTCTGGCTGTGCCAGGTGGAGATTATTACAGTACATGGCCATTTAAGGCCAGATGAAGCAAAATGTCACACAAGTCCTGTTTGGAGACAGAACCTCAGGTAACTTTGCTTTGAGTCTGGCACAACACACACACACAGCGTTCTCTCAACACAACAGAAACACGTGTGTGTGTGTGTGTGTGTGTGTGTGTGGGCTGCCTCGCTCAGAGGACCACATGAAGAAAGAACACAGCCAATTTATGCTTATCAGATTTGATGTTATCACTGAATATTCATCTGCCATATTTGTCAACAGAATATTCTTACTATGTGCCTCAAGGCTATCCGGAATGTGCAGATTCCAAAAGAATACCCTCATCAATATGCATGTTTCTCTGCTTTCATTAATGTTGCAGTAAATTGTTTCAGGGCGCCGTCTCTGCATCCACAAACTGAAATATTAAACCAGACGGGCATGTGGCAAATCTGCTATTGCTCTCCTCAGTCCAACTGGAGTAGAGTGAACAGCAGGCATAGGAGAGGAGAGGAGCAGGGAGAAGAGAAGAACAGGAGCGGAGCAGAGGGGAGAGGAGTGGAGCAGAGGGGAGAGGAGCAGAAGGGAGAGGAGCAGAGAGGAGCAGAGCAGAGGGGAGAGGAGTGGAGCAGAGGGGAGAGGAGCAGAGCAGAGGGGAGAGGAGTAGAGGAAAGCAGAGGGGAGGGGAGAGGAGCAGAGGGGAGAGGAGCAGAGCGGAGAGGAGTAGAGGGGAGCAGAGGAGTAGAGGGGAGCAGAGGGGAGAGGCGCAGAGGGGAGAGGAGCAGAGGGGAGAGGAGCAGAGGGGAGGGGAGCAGAGGGGAGGGGAGAGGAGCAGAAGGGAGAGGAGCAGAAGGGAGAGGAGCAGAGGGGAGCAGAGGGGAGAGGAGCAGAGGGGAGGGGAGAGGAGCAGAGCGGAGGGGAGAGGAGCAGAGGGGAGAGGAGCAGAAGGGAGAGGAGCAGAGGGGAGAGGGGAGAGGAGCAGAGGGGAACATGCGTGGTTCTGGTACCGAATCCGGACAACATTTTTGCTTATGTATCGATCTGTGGACACCATAGAATGAAATGGCTTGCATTGAGCAATATCTATGGTTCTCTTCCGCCTGTGTGACGTAGGACGTGAAATCTGACACCACTTGAAGCTGGTATGTCCCTCCTACCATTTCAAATAAAAAAAATAAAAAAAAAGCGCCAAAAACAACAGGTATAGAACTTACTGTGAAATGCTTACTTACAAGCCCTTAACATTTAAAAAAAATTCTGCGTTTGTTGGTTAAGTAAGAAAATATTTGCCAAAAAAAGTAAAACAAAATCACACACACATATACAGGGGGTACCGGTACCGAGTCAATGTGGAGGCTATATACAGGGGGTAGCGGTACCGAGTCAATGTGGAGGCTATATACAGGGGGTAGCGGTACCGAGTCAATGTGGAGGCTATATACAGGGGGTAGCGGTACCGAGTCAATGTGGAGGCTATATACAGGGGGTACCGGTACAGAGTCAATGTGGAGGCTATATACAGGGGGTACCGGTACAGAGTCAATGTGGAGGCTATATACAGGGGGTACCGGTACCGAGTCAATGTGGAGGCTATATACAGGGGGTAGCGGTACAGAGTCAATGTGGAGGCTATATACAGGGGGTAGCGGTACCGAGTCAATGTGGAGGCTATATACAGGGGGTAGCGGTACAGAGTCAATGTGGAGGCTATATACAGGGGGTAGCGGTACCGAGTCAATGTGGAGGCTATATACAGGGGGTAGCGGTACCGAGTCAATGTGGAGGCTATATACAGGGGGTAGCGGTACCGAGTCAATGTGGAGGCTATATACAGGGGGTAGCGGTACCGAGTCAATGTGGAGGCTATATACAGGGGGTAGCGGTACCGAGTCAATGTGGAGGCTATATACAGGGGGTACCGGTACAGAGTCAATGTGGAGGCTATATACAGGGGGTACCGGTACAGAGTCAATGTGGAGGCTATATACAGGGGGTACCGGTACCGAGTCAATGTGGAGGCTATATACAGGGGGTAGCGGTACAGAGTCAATGTGGAGGCTATATACAGGGGGTAGCGGTACCGAGTCAATGTGGAGGCTATATACAGGGGGTAGCGGTACAGAGTCAATGTGGAGGCTATATACAGGGGGTAGCGGTACCGAGTCAATGTGGAGGCTATATACAGGGGGTAGCGGTACCGAGTCAATGTGGAGGCTATATACAGGGGGTAGCGGTACAGAGTCAATGTGGAGGCTATATACAGGGGGTAGCGGTACCGAGTCAATGTGGAGGCTATATACAGGGGGTAGCGGTACCGAGTCAATGTGGAGGCTATATACAGGGGGTAGCGGTACCGAGTCAATGTGGAGGCTATATACAGGGGGTACCGGTACAGAGTCAATGTGGAGGCTATATACAGGGGGTACCGGTACAGAGTCAATGTGGAGGCTATATACAGGGGGTACCGGTACCGAGTCAATGTGGAGGCTATATACAGGGGGTAGCGGTACAGAGTCAATGTGGAGGCTATATACAGGGGGTAGCGGTACCGAGTCAATGTGGAGGCTATATACAGGGGGTAGCGGTACAGAGTCAATGTGGAGGCTATATACAGGGGGTAGCGGTACCGAGTCAATGTGGAGGCTATATACAGGGGGTACCGGTACCGAGTCAATGTGGAGGCTATATACAGGGGGTAGCGGTACCGAGTCAATGTGGAGGCTATATACAGGGGGTAGCGGTACCGAGTCAATGTGGAGGCTATATACAGGGGGTAGCGGTACCGAGTCAATGTGGAGGCTATATACAGGGGGTACCGGTACAGAGTCAATGTGGAGGCTATATACAGGGGGTACCGGTACAGAGTCAATGTGGAGGCTATATACAGGGGGTACCGGTACCGAGTCAATGTGGAGGCTATATACAGGGGGTAGCGGTACAGAGTCAATGTGGAGGCTATATACAGGGGGTAGCGGTACCGAGTCAATGTGGAGGCTATATACAGGGGGTAGCGGTACAGAGTCAATGTGGAGGCTATATACAGGGGGTAGCGGTACCGAGTCAATGTGGAGGCTATATACAGGGGGTAGCGGTACCGAGTCAATGTGGAGGCTATATACAGGGGGTAGCGGTACAGAGTCAATGTGGAGGCTATATACAGGGGGTAGCGGTACCGAGTCAATGTGGAGGCTATATACAGGGGGTAGCGGTACCGAGTCAATGTGGAGGCTATATACAGGGGGTAGCGGTACCGAGTCAATGTGGAGGCTATATACAGGGGGTAGCGGTACCGAGTCAATGTGGAGGCTATATACAGGGGGTAGCGGTACCGAGTCAATGTGGAGGCTATATACAGGGGGTACAGGTACCGAGTCAATGTGGAGGCTATATACAGGGGGTACCGGTACCGAGTCAATGTGGAGGCTATATACAGGGGGTAGCGGTACAGAGTCAATGTGGAGGCTATATACAGGGGGTAGCGGTACCGAGTCAATGTGGAGGCTATATACAGGGGGTAGCGGTACAGAGTCAATGTGGAGGCTATATACAGGGGGTAGCGGTACCGAGTCAATGTGGAGGCTATATACAGGGGGTAGCGGTACCGAGTCAATGTGGAGGCTATATACAGGGGGTAGCGGTACAGAGTCAATGTGGAGGCTATATACAGGGGGTAGCGGTACCGAGTCAATGTGGAGGCTATATACAGGGGGTAGCGGTACTGAGTCAATGTGGAGGCTATATACAGGGGGTAGCGGTACCGAGTCAATGTGGAGGCTATATACAGGGGGTAGCGGTACCGAGTCAATGTGGAGGCTATATACAGGGGGTAGCGGTACCGAGTCAATGTGGAGGCTATATACAGGGGGTACAGGTACCGAGTCAATGTGGAGGCTATATACAGGGGCCACCGGTACCGATTCAATGTTGTGCGGGGGTACTGGTAAGTTGAGGTAATGGAGGTATCATGTACATTTAGGTAGGGGTAAAGTGACTATGCATAGATAAATCAACAGCGAGTAGCAGCACTGTAAAAAAAGGGGGTCAATGCAAATAGTCCGGGTAGCCATTTGATAAACTGTTTAGCAGTCTTATGGCTTGGGGGAAGGAGCTGTTAAGGAGCCTCTTGGACCTGGACTTGGCTCTCCAGAAGCGCTTGCCGTGTGGCAGCAGAGAGAACAGTCTATGTCTAGGGTGGCTGGAGTCTAGGGTTGCAAAAGGTTGGAAACTTTATTGAAATTTTACATGGGAAGTTAATTCCGGGAATTTGGGGATTTTTGCTTAAATTCATAAAAAAAAACGTTCGCTTGGGATAAACAAGGCAATTCTAGGTCTTGTGGCATATTTTGGTTAAACTATCCCACCATTCAATGGAATTGCAACCCTCTGCATGCACAGTGCACTCTTCCATCACATGTACAGCTGATTCTCAAGATCTTGCACACTAATGAGATGCTATTGAGCCCAAACTCGTACACTGTCTGAGCCAAGGACTTCATGATCTCTGGTAAGTTTTGATTACAATACTGTGTGAGGTGAATACATTTGATATGACATACATGATTTTTGTTAACTAGTAAATAGTAGCCTACAGCAAAGTCTGTTTAAATCATTTCTAACTTTTTCACAATTTCTGTTAGTTAGTTTTTGCTACCATGTGGGTTTTAGCTTGCTTGAGCCTGCTAACTGAGGAGTGTTAATTCACCTGTTACCATGCATGTTTCATTTTAAAAAATGCATATCTAACTGCTTAACTTTTTATCTGTACATGGAATTGCATTTGGGTTTTTTTTTTACTTAAAAAAAAAAATCTTTACAGGAAAATTCCACGGGCACTATCTGATGTGTGGAGACATTTCACTGCAGCTAATGTAGAAGGTAAAGCTGTGTACATTTGCAAATACTGTGCCAAATCATATGTGAAGAATGCAACAAAATGCAGAATCATCTGGCCAAGTGCATAAAGTTCCCTCAGCGCTCACAACAAGCAACCTCTTACAAAACTTATATTTCTATTCGAGGAGGAAAATTATGAATCAGACACCTTATCGATAGCAACAGCTCATGGTACTTCTGGAATCAGAAGTTTTTTTTTTTACTCAATGGAGGAATGTAAATCAGAGAAATGCTGCTGAACGTCTTGCTCGAGCTGTGTATGCAACTGGTTCACCTCTGATGCTCACAGGCAATGTGTATTGGTGGAGATTTCTGAATGTTTTTCACACAAACACCAAAGCATGCAACAGGCTGACCAATACAAGGGTTGAAAAATTGGTGCCCACCCGGGCAAATTTGAGTCTTTTTGAGACTGACAACGAGCCATCCTCAACAAGGTTGGAAAGTGACAGTGAAGATGAGGACTACGGAGTCTGATGTTCAAGAGGTGGACATTGAGGAGGTCTAGGGAGAAGACATGGAAGCCTGAGAGAAAGACAACCAAAGCTTTAGTTTCTAGACTATCATTTTATGTATGTTGAAATGTTTTTGGGAGATGAGGGATCATTGGGGATAATTCAATATTCCCTTTCTTTTGTTGTTCAGCGAAATCACCCCATGTGAAGAATCAACTAATTTAATTAAAAGTTTAATTCGTAACTAAATAGTTTTTTATTTTCTATTGGAAGGATTTAATAATTTGCAATTATGTCTACTTATGATGAGGTAAAAGGTTTATGTTTCTGTCTCCATATGATATGGTAAATATATCCAATGCAAAAAATATCTACATTTAATGGTATTAATATTAATTTGCATACATTCCCATTAATTCCCATGGAAAGTTTCCACCTTTGAATATTCCCCAAAATGTGCAACCCTTCTGGAGTCTGACCATTTTTAGGGCCTTCCTCTGACACCGCCTGGAATAGAGGTCCTGGATGGCAGGAAGCTTGGCCCCAGTGATGGCCGTACGATCTTCTGTAGCGCCTTGTGTTCGTATGCCAAGCAGTTGCCATACAAAGCGGCCTTCTGAGGGTGAATATGTGTTGTGGTGCTCTCTTCACAACTGTCTTGGTGTGTTTGAACCATGACAGTTTGTTAGTGAAGTGAATGGGAGCGTGCTCGGCCTCCTTTCTGCTGTAATCCACATTCAGCTCTTTTGTCTTGCTTACATTGTGGGAGAGGTTGTTGTCCTCCCTGTAGGATGTCTCACTGTTGTCAGTGATCAGGCCTACCACCATTGTCTCATCAACAAACGTAATGATGGTGTTGGATTCGTGTTGAGGATCAGTGATGCAGATGTGTTGTTGCCTACCCTCATCACCTGGGTGTGGCCTGTCCAGGATCCAGTTGCAGAGGGAGGTGTTTAGTCCCAGGATCCTTAGCTTAGTGCTGAGTTTTGAGGGCACTGTTGAATGCTGAGCTGTAGTTAACGAACAGCATTCTGGCCTCCCGGGTGGCGCAGTGGTTAAAGGCGCTGTACTGCAGCGCCAGCTGTGCCATCAGAGTCCCTGGGTTCGCGCCCAGGCTCTGTTGTAACCGGCCGCGACCGGGAGGTCCGTGGGGCGACGCACAATTGGCCTTGCGTCGTCCGGGTTAGGGAGGGATTGGTCGGTAGGGATCTCCTTGTCTCATCGCGCACCAGCGACTCCTGTGGCGGGCCGGGCGCAGTGCGCGCTAGCCAAGGTTGCCAGGTGCACGGTGTAGCCTCCGACACATTGGTGCGGCTGGCTTCCGGGTTGGATGCGCGCTGTGTTAAGAAGCAGTACGGCTGGTTGGGTTGTGTATCGGAGGACGCATGACATTCAGCCTTCGTCTCTCCCGAGCCCGTACGGGAGTTGTAGCAATGAGACAAGATAGTAGCTACTACAACAATTGGATACTACGAAATTGGGGAGAAAAAAGGGGTAAAATAAAAAAAAAAAAAAAAAAGTGGGAAATGCCAGTGTGTCCAGTGCAATGGAGATTGCGTCATCTGTGGATCTGTTGGAGCGGTATGCGAATTGTAATGGGTCTAGGCTTTCTGGGAAGATGGTGTTGATGTGGGCCATGACCAGCCTTTCAAAGCACTTCATGGCTACAGACGTGAGTGCTACGGGTTGGTAGTCATTTAGGCAGTTCTTGGGCACAGGGACTATGGTGGTCTTTTCACCAAGCACCCGGATCTACGCCCCACCCTGTATCGGTGTCTCCTCTTCAAGCAAATAACTGGGATTTGGACCTGGTCTGGGACGAGCCGTATATCTTTCCCTCAGAATTGTTAAAGAAGAATTCTTCGTCCAGCACGAGGTGAGTAATCGCTGTTCTGGTGTCCAGAAGATCCATAAGAGACAGTGGCAGAAACATTATGTAAAAAAAAAAAAAAAAGTTAAAACACAAAAACCCAGAATTTGTGTTAGAACGTGTCCTAAATGGCACCATATTCCCTATATAGTGCATAACTTTAGACCAGAACCCTTATAGGGTGGGTTAAACATGCTCCCTGAAGGAGGGGGAAAGCTGCCTGCCTGATTAAGGTCCAGAGCCTTCTGAAGAAAGGTATTGACCAAATGGACAAAACTGACTAAGGATCCAGAGCTTTCTGAAGAAAAGGTATTGACCAAATGGACAAAACTGACTAAGGATCCAGAGCTTTCTGAAGAAAAGTCTTGACCAGCTACCAGCCTGATGAAAGATCCAGAAGCTTATAATTGGCTCATTTCATCCCCTCCTCTCAGGTCGTTGATGTAAATGAGAATGTGTCCTCAAATCAACTGACCTGGTGAAATAAGGGTTAAAAAAGAAAAGAAAAGGGAGACTCCAATTCCATGTCGGATAAAAGAGAACGCAACACAACCTTCCAACATGTTGAATCTGGTGCAAAACAAAATAGCAGTAAAATTAGCAGTATTTTGCTGTGTTGTAATTCTTCAAGTACATCCAGTCTACCCTATGTATTTATTCTACTCTCACTGGCCCCATCCCTGCACACACACACACACACACACACACACACACACACACACACACACACACACACACACACACACACACACACACACACACACACACACACACACACACACACACACACACACAGTACAACTAAATGAGGCTTTGGTTTAATGTTTCATCTCTTTAAACACTTTACTCTGCTGCTACCTCCTCCTGTCCTTGTTTCTGTCAGCCCTGTGTGATATTCCTCCACTGATCTGGGGTTTGTTTCAAACATAAGGCAATTTTAATTGCTCTCTTAATTGTTGCGATCGCAGTCTAGCAAATGTAACGTTGCGTTCCTGAATTATATCCGTGTTAGTTGTTGCATAACTGCTGCTGTTATTACCACTAATGCTGTCTTGGAGGTTCGTTTTAAATGACTGTTTTCAATCAAGGTAATGCTGCTTTTGTGTTTTGGATATTTGACATTAGTTTTAAGTACTGCCCAACACCATGCCTGTACAGGTTTGGCTTGGAAGTGTAATTTCTCTCTTTTTTTCCCCCATCTGTAATGTCTGGCTAGTAATTATCATGTATGAGGATTACCCGTTACACATGAGAGGAATTCTTTATATTAGCATAAGACAAACGTACAAAGACATTACTGTAGTCTAATTACTGTGTAAGGACTTTGAATTCATGCGCTCAGTGAGCCAAGTGATCTAAATCGGGGCATAGACATACACAGTGGCAAACGAATCCAATCTTCCTCAGGGACCGTGTTCTCTTGGTACAGACAGTCAAAGCCAGTATATGTTCCGACAAGTTCAGGGAGTTGTAAAAAATAACCTCTCCCTTCTCAGTCCAAAAGGGAGGTGACGGGAGGCACAGACCAAAATGTAGACAGTGCATGATAGATTCGCTGCAACTCTTATTCCCTCTCTCTCCAACACACTCCACTTTCCTAAGAGAGGCTGTCTGGGGAGTCAGTCCAACTTCTCGCCCAATCACTTTATGATGTGCTTTTAAATCTTTGTCACTATGGCGCCCTTCTCCATTTGCTGCTCTGTCACCATGGCGCCCTTCTCCATTTGCCTCTCTGTCACCATGGCGCCCTTCTCCATTTGCTGCTCTGTCACCATGGCGCCCTTCTCCATTTTCTGCTCTGTCACCATGGCGCCCTTCACTATTTGCTGCTCTGTCACCATGGCGCCCTTCTCCATTTGCTGCTCTGTCACCATGGCGCCCTTCACTGTTTGCTGCTCTGTCACCATGGCACCCTTCACCATTTGCTGCTCTGTCACCATGGCGCCCTTCACCATTTGCTGCTCTGTCACCATGGCGCCCTTCACCATTTGCTGCTCTGTCACCATGGCGCCCTTCACAATTTGCTGCTCTGTCACCATGGCACCCTTCTCCATTTGCTGCTCTGTCACCATGGCACCCTTCACTGTTTGCTGCTCTGTCACCATGGCGCCCTTCACCATTTGCTGCTCTGTCACCATGGCGCCCTTCTCCATTTGCTGCTCTGTCACCATGGCACCCTTCTCCATTTGCTGCTCTGTCACCATGGCACCCTTCACTATTTGCTGCTCTGTCACCATGGCGCCCTTCTCCATTTGCTGCTCTGTAACCATGTCGGTCTCTCCATGTCCTCGAACCACCATGATTGACTGGCCTACATACAGTAAGACAAGCATGGGGGCTGGTTGCCTTGAACAGACCAAAATAGCAGGCTACTAAAGAAGCATATGTCAAACCGTGCACACACACGAACACACACACACACACAGTTTCAGTGGTAAAGGGTTGTCAAAGACAGAATATTCCTGCATTCTCTGCAAATAAAAAATACCTTGCCTATGTGGCTGCTGTATTCCTTAGGCCTTGGAGAGGCAAAAACAGACAGACTTTTCACCAAGGCCACTCTCACTGTCCACAATCTCATTTAAAAAAGAATAATAATTCTACAGCTCGGTATTCTCTCAGGGCATGGAGGATAAGTGCAACAAGAAAGCTTACACTAAGAATGAGTCCCATGTCATATCGGTCTGAGCGGCCATAGCAACTGTTTCTCCCAGTCTCTCTCTCTCACATGCTCACGTGGGTTCCTCCTCTGCTGCTTGTCCCACTCACACTGTACCGTCTTCTGTCCAGAGAATTAGAAGAAGCCAATTCATTTCAGAATCCATTCCATTCTTATGAAATACAATCATACAGTGCCTTGCGAAAGTATTCGGCCCCCTTGAACTTTGCGACCTTTTGCCACATTTCAGGCTTCAAACATAAAGATATAAAACTGTATTTTTTTGTGAAGAATCAACAACAAGTGGGACACAATCATGAAGTGGAACGACATTTATTGAATATTTCAAACTTTTTTAACAAATCAAAAACTGAAAAATTGGGCGTGCAAAATGATTCAGCCCCTTTACTTTCAGTGCAGCAAACTCTCTCCAGAAGTTCAGTGAGGATCTCTGAATGATCCAATGTTAACCTAAATGACTAATGAGGATAAATACAATCCACCTGTGTGTATTCACGTCTCCGTATAAATGCACCTGCACTGTGATAGTCTCAGAGGTCCGTTAAAAGCGCAGAGAGCATCATGAAGAACAAGGAACACACCAGGCAGGTCCAAGATACTGTTGTGAAGAAGTTTAAAGCCGGATTTGGATACAAAAAGATTTCCCAAGCTTTAAAAATCCCAAGGAGCACTGTGCAAGCGAACATATTGAAATGGAAGGAGTATCAGACCACTGCAAATCTACCAAGACCTGGCGTCCCTCTAAACTTTCAGCTCATACAAGGAGAAGACTGATCAGAGATGCAGCCAAGAGGCCCATGATCACTCTGGATGAACTGCAGAGATCTACAGCTGAGGTGGGAGACTCTGTCCATAGGACAACAATCAGTCGTATATTGCACAAATCTGGCCTTTATGGAAGAGTGGCAAGAAGAAAGCCATTTCTTAAAGATATCCATAAAATGTGTCGTTTAAAGTTTGCCACAAGCCACTTGGGAGACACACCAAACATGTGGAAGAAGGTGCTCTGGTCAGATGAAACCAAAATTGAACTTTTTGGCAACAATGCAAAACGTTATGTTTGGCGTAAAAGCAACACAGTTGAACACACCATCCCCACTGTCAAACATGGTGGTGGCAGCATCATGGTTTGGGCCTGCTTTTCTTCAGCAGGGACAGGGAAGATGGTTAAAATTGATGGGAAGATGGATGGAGCCAAATACAGGACCATTCTGGAAGAAAACCTGATGGAGTCTGCAAAAGACCTGAGACTGGGACGGAGATTTGTCTTCCAACAAGACAATGATCCAAAACATAAAGCAAAATCTACAATGGAATGGTTCAAAAATAAACATATCCAGGTGTTAGAATGGCCAAGTCAAAGTCCAGACCTGAATCCAATCGAGAATCTGTGGAAAGAACTGAAAACTGCTGTTCACAAATGCTCTCCATCCAAACTCACTGAGCTCGAGCTGTTTTGCAAGGAGTGGGAAATGGGAATGGAATGGGAAAAAATTTCAGTCTCTCGATGTGCAAAACTGATAGACATACCCCAAGCGACTTAAAGCTGTAATCGCAGCAAAAGGTGGCGCTACAAAGTATTAACTTAAGGGGGCTGAATAATTTTGCACGCCCAATTTTTCAGTTTTTGATTTGTTAAAAAAGTTTGAAATATCCAATAAATGTCGTTCCACTTCATGATTGCGTCCCACTTGTTGTTGATTCTTCACAAACAAATACAGTTTTATATCTCTATGTTTGAAGCCTGAAATGTGGCAAAAGGTCGCAAAGTTCAAGGGGGCCGAATACTTTCGCAAGGCACTGTAATTCTCCGTTTTGAAACATATGCTGATTGCACTGGTTGTCTATTAAGATGCTCTAAACCCTCCAATTAATTGTATCCCGGGTCAGCAATGTAAGAAGAACTGATGATCAACTGTTGTGTGTGTGTATATATATATATATATATTATTTTCCTGTGTGTGGATTGTAAACGAGTTCTCTTTCATTGCTTAAAATAGACGAGTTCAATTGAAAGGTTAGCGCAAAAACCCAATCTGAAAACGTTTTTAATTGTGTTATCTTTAATGATGTGAAACTATTAAAGGGAATTTTTCAGAGTGTTTCTTTGAACTTTGTAGTAATTAAAAAGGGGAATATGATGTGGCAATAGCACATAAAAAAAAAAAACACTGTCCCCTTTTTTTGGCAATGAGAATATAACCGCAGGGAATCTCACCTTTTTTTTAATCTTTAATGCTTTATTATTGAACACCGAAAGTCATTAAAACATATAAATCCATCTGTAGAATTGGCTTATCTGGCTATGGAGATCTGGAGTAGCCAGAAATAACCTTTCAGATCAACTCACCAACAACATCTAGTGAGTTGTCTTTTCTCGGGCCACCAGAGAGAGCCTTGTAGAAGCATCACAATCCCCAACCTACTAACCAGAACTATTTCTCTGGTCCAGAATGTACAAGTGAACACAACTAAATATTCAGAGTAATATTTGAACAGGCCAATCACATAGCGGAGGTATTCACTCACTGTAGAGTGATTGGCAGGTGAAGTTATTGATATTTCCTGTTTAATAAACTGGGCTAGCTATTGGCTATCTTACCACTGCTTTAGGTATGTTTTTACAGTACGAAGAACAGAAACCATTGTATCTCCTCACTCAGGTATTCACAATCTAGACCAGACCTGGGATCAAATACTATTTCAGGTATTTTAATTAACCAGCCATTGAATTAGCCAAACAGGAAAGGAGCCTTAGACGAGAGATTTTGCCACTGGCCAATGCAGAGTAGCTACAGATGGCTCGGTATGGTCTTTCCTGGGACTCATACGGACACAGGTAGTCAGCACAGCTTGTGTTCATTACACACACCTCAACCAAAATAAGCCCATGGGCCTGACATAGAAAGAGATTAGAACATAGAACATAACACAAAGTCTGCATGAGAGTCAATGGTGCATCAGTCCAGGGGATAGACCCAGGTGCTCATAGCACATGACTCCCTAAGCACTATATGGATAAAACAGAGCAACATGCAATACTAAGCATGATCAATACTATATTAGGGAAGAGATACCCAATGTAACTTAGCTTGTCAACGTCTTGCTTGGCTAATTTCTCTCGTTCTGATGGGTAGCACTTGATTAAATCAGAGCTCTATAATACAACCATTAAAACAAATAGCGGCAGTTGCGCTAATGAAAAGTAACGCTAATTTAATACTAGAAAAATCCTTTCACAATAGCCTCGATGACTTCGCTCATACTTATGGGTAATTAGCCCATTAACGGCACTTGTAGAGAGCATGAGTATCATGGCTGAATGTCAGCCGCTGTGGAACTATACCTCATATATCTGGTGATGTTGACAGAAGGGCTTTGATAAAAACTGTTTAGCCTTAGCCTTGCCATCACTGAATGCCTCAGGGGAACCGAGACCAAAAGCTCACAAAAAGAGCAGATTCATTTAATGCGAGGAGTCATGACAGGAAGCAGGCTTGACTTTTTCAAACAGTTCTCAGCGGATTGTGGAGGAGTTAGTTCAAACCAATTCAACATCAAATCAATGACTTGTATGGATGTCTGTTGAATCATTAAATCCTTCCACTTTCATGTCCTGCTCTGGTACAAAAAAAAAACAATAATATTAATAAGAACAAAATGAAGTATTTTTTCAGCATTCAGGAGTGTTACGAGCTTGAGCTAAAGGCCCCAGGAATAGACCTGCAGCAGTCTTAACACATCCCTCTGCCTGTCACTTACCACCACCGTCGCCACCCCACCACTGCTCGTGAGTTTAAGTTACAGGTTACATTTGACTACTTATTCCAAACTACAAAAAGATACATTGGCAGAAATCAGCAAAACAATGCTCTCTTTACACAAAAACACAAAATAAAACACTATTCACTGTCCCCGTTTAAAGTGGGACGGTTACCATAACGATAACACTCTGAGAACCTCAATCAGGTCTGTGCCCCCGTCTTTAATTGTGCGTTCACATTCCATTCTGATGAGGACATTGTTCAGCTAATTAGTGTAATTAGATTGGTCGCATTTAGCCTGACCCTCAATGGAATCGTGATCCCTCCATGCAGCACCTGACCTTGACTATGATCCACCAGAGTGCTGTGACTGAGTCACTGCCACACAGTTCTCTTGACACAGCACATCGACAGGCAGCAGATCTCAACCCACACTCCACTCTAACCCGGTTTACAATGGCTACATCAATTAGTTACTTGTTTACCCAAGACCACAGGACAGACTGTCAAGCGGAGCCCCGAAGTCACACACACACACACACACGCAAAGAAACTCACTGTTTGTTAGCGAGGATGGGTTATTTTCCCATCATGCTTTTTAGTCCACAGTGCCTGCCAGGTCTGCATTATTATAAGACAACAGACCAAAGCCCCTGCCTGGGCTATGATTAATGAAATTCCATTATGTATGCCCTTCAGCGCAGCGTCTGCGTTTCACAGGATCAGAGGGGACGTTGGGCATTACTGATTCCCCGGGCTGGGTTTTGTGCTGCTGGCTGGACCTGTACGGAAGGGCCACTTCCACTGGATCAATGGAAGGTGAAATTTGGAAAACTTTTGCGAGAGGCCTGTCCACCGGACTCTGGGGCCTCTTTCCGCATTCATGAAACAGATGTCCCTTCATTAATAAGTCCAGGTCTGGAGACAGGCGGAGACAGAGAGAGAGTGAGGGAAAGAGAGAGAAATAAAGAGAGTGGGAAAGAGAGAAAGAAAGAGAACAGCCTTACATGCACTAAATTAGCCACTCCAGCTCTGATGCACGCACACACACGGCAGAGACTCGCTAGCCATGTAATTACTGTGCACTACAGTGAGTAAAGTGAAGGTGCTGAACGTTCTTATAGGCTCCATATTTCACTGAGTGTCAACACACTGGGTAGGAATGCACTTAACTTTTATCACACAGTCAGTGTAGCGATAGTGATCACCCGTTTAATGCTCCCACTGAGCAACTGTACATTAAAATGTTCCTGCAAGTTTCCTTAAAGCTCTTAGTTCATACAGTTGACGCACGCACGCACGCACACACTGACTGAGTATCTCTCTCTCAGATTCCAAATACTGTAAATCTACCAAAGAAAGGTCTGTTAAATTGCTCACTTGAATATATGCAGTTTAAGAAACAAGAAATATGAAATATGCTGTCTAGTGCAGTCAAACAATATTCATGTATTGACAATATCAGAGACTCACTTGGACTCTTGTTTTGAGGATGCTGAGATCTCTATACATGGATACAATTTGTTCAGAAATAGATATGGGGGTGGAGCTGCAGTTTACATCTAGAATCATATTCCAGCAAAACAACGGAAGGACCTATACTAGTTGGTTGCTGCTATAGATTTCATGCGAAATATCTTGATGTAATTTGCTAAATGTTGGATAAGGTATCTGATAAAAATAGGGAAATGTATTTTGGGGGAGGTAAATAGATTTTTTTTTAACACCAACTGTCCAATGAAAAATACATGTATTTCTGTTGCCAATGTATGTAACCTGACCCATGTTATGACATTACCAACCAGAACATAATAGGTCCGGTATCACATCAACTTGTAACGATCACATTTTTACTAAAATGGCTGAACATTGTTCTAAAGCTGTATCAGTGGCACTAGGTTGTTGTGATCGTAACTTGGTTGCACTCACTAGGAAAACTAAAATACCAAAGGCATTTGTAATCTACCCAAGGTCCTACAGAGGGTTCAATCAGGACTCATTTGTGGGTGAGATTAAGAATGGGCAGTGGTTAGAAGTGTGTAATAAGGATGAGTATAGCTGAGTGTAGCTGATAAGCACGCCCCTTTAAGAAATGATTTATGAGTGTAGCTGATAAGCACGCCCCTTTAAGAAATGATTTATGAGTGTAGCTGATAAGCACGCCCCTTTAAGAAATGATTTATGAGTGTAGCTGATAAGCACGCCCCTTTGAGAAAATGCACTGTCAGGTCAAACGGTGCCCCATGGATTGATGATGAGCTGAGAAATTTCATGATTCAATGTTATGATGCCAAAAAAAAAACTCAGCAGATAAATCTGGCACTCTGTTTGATAAGAAAAGTTATTGTGAATGAAGAAATCTTGTGACCAAGCTAAACAAAGGAAAGAAGAAGGGATTCTATCAGCACAACATTTATGAAGTGAAGGGTGATGGGAAAACTGTGGAGAACGTTGAAAGCTATTATGGGTAGGAATTCGAATATGTACGCCTCTTTTGTTAAATCAGAGGGAATATTTATTACAAAACCACTGGACATTGCAAACTACTTTAATTAATATTTTACAGGCAAAGTGGACAAGTTGAAGAATGCTATGATTCCAACCTAAGGCTCCATGTCATTTACAGTTGAAGTCGGAAGTTTACATACACCTTAGCCAAATACATTTAAACTCAGTTATTCACAATTCCTGACATTTAATCCTAGTAAAAATTCCCTGTCTTGGGTCAGTTAGGAACACCATTTTATTTTAGTAGAGAGACTGATTTATTTCAGATTTTATTTCTTTCATCACATTCCCAGTGGGTCAGAAGTTTACATACACTCAATTAGTATTTGGTAGCATTGCCTTAACTTGGGTCAAACGTTTCGGGTAGCCTTCCACAAGCTTCCCACAATAAGTTGGGTGAATTTTGGCCCATTACTCCTGACAGAGCTGGTGTAACTGAGTCAGGATTGTAGGACTCCTTGCTCACATGCGCTTTTTCAGTTCTGCCCACAAATGTTCTATAGGTTTGAGGTCAAGGCTTTGTGATGGCCACTCCAATATAGAGGTCGACCGATTATGATATTTCAACGACCAATACCAATTATTGGAGGACCGAAAAAAGCTGAAACCTATTAAAATCGGACGATTTATATATATATACAGTGGGGCAAAAAAGTATTTAGTCAGCCACCAATGGTGCAAGTTCTCCCACTTAAAAAGATGAGAGGCCTGTAATTTTCATCATCATAGGTACACTTCAACTATGACAGACAAAATGAGGGGAAAATATCTAAAAAATCACATTGTAGGATTTTTTATGAATTTATTTGCAAATTATGATCCATTTGCGACCAAGCTTTAACTTCCTGACTGATGTCTTGAGATGTTGCGTCAATATATCCACATAATTTCCATCCTCGTGATGCCATCTATTTTGTGAAGTGCACCAGTCCATCCTGCAGCAATGCACCCCCACAACATGATGCTGCCACCCCCGTAATTCACGGTTGGGATGGGGTTCTTTGGCTTGCAAGCCTCCCCCTTTACCTCCAAACATAACGATGGTCATTATGGCCAAACAGTTCTATTTTTGTTTCATCAGACCAGAGGACATTTCTCTAAAAAGTACGATATTTGTCCACATGTGCAGTTGCAAACTGTAGTCTGGCTTTTTATGGCGGTTTTGGAGCAGTGGCTTCTTCCTTGCTGAGCGGCCTTTCAGGTTATGTTGTTATAGGACTCATTTTACTGTGGATATAGATACTTTTGGACCCGTTTCCTCCAGCATCTTCAAAAAGGTCCTTTGCTGTTGTTCTGGGATTGATTTGCACTTTTCGCACCAAAGTATGTTCATCTCTAGGAGACAGAAAGCATCTCCTTCCTGAGCGGTATGATGGATGCGTGGTCCTATGGTGTTTATACTTGCGTACTATTGTTTGTACAGATGAACGTGGTACCTTCAGCATTTGGAAATTGCTCCCAAGGATGAACCAGACTTGTGGAAGTCTACAAAAAAATGTCTGAGGTCTTGGCTGATTTCTTTTGATTTTCCCATGATTTCAAGCAAAGAGGCACTGAGAGTTTGAAGGTAGGCCTTGAAATACATCCACAGGTACACCTCCAATTGACTCAAATGATGTCAATTAGCCTATCAGAAGCTTCTAAAGCCATGACATAATTTTCGGGAATTTTCCAAGCTGTTTAAAGGCACAGTAAACTTAGTGTATGTAAACTTCTGACCCACTGGAATAGTGACACAGTGAATTATAAGTGAAATAATCTGTCTGTAAACAATTGTTGAAAAAAATGACTTGTCATGCACAAAGTAGATGTCCTAACCGACTTGCCAAAACTATAGTTTGTTAACAAGAAATTTGTGGAGTGGTCGAAAAACAAGTTTTAATGACGCCAACCTAAGTGTTTGTAAAAGTCCGACTTCAACTGTACCCTTATAAAAAAATTGCATCATGAAGGAGAGGCAATGTATGTTTTAATTTCACCAAGTAGAAAGGGAAGAGGTAGAAAGGATGCTGTTGTCTCTTTCGGATGACAAGTCACCTGGTACAGATCATCTTGACGCCAAATTGATAGAGTTCCAGCTAAACAAATATCAGCCCCAATCGCTCATATGTTTAATACATGCTTGATGTATAGGGTGTGCCCAGAAGTCTGGAAAGAGCCACAAGGTCATTCCACTACCTAAGGATAAAAAAAATATGCATTCACTGGTCCTAATAGTCATCATATAAGCTTGCTGTCTGTGTTAAGTAAATTATTGGATTTTTTATTTTTATTTGAACAAATAAAGGATTATTTATCATGTTATGGTCTGACATTGGGGTTCCAGCATGCAAACAGAGGGGCATTCTACAAGTACGGCCTTAGCACAAATGACAGATGATTGGTTAATTAAAGAGGATGCATAACAGGATGTTATATGGTGCAGTGTTGCTAGATTTCAGTGCTGCTTTTGATGTAATGGATCATGAACTGTTACGTTGTAAACTCAAATGTTAGGGTTTTAAGTCTGCAGTCCTTTATGGAAAACTATCTATCCAGGAAAAGGCAAAAAGTGTTCTTTAATGGTAACTTTTCAATCAAACAGGAAACCACTCACCCAGAGGCGGCGCTCCTAGTGGCCGGAGACTTTAATGCAGGGAAACTGCAGTTTTACCAAATCTTTAACAACATGTTAAATGTGCAATCAGAGGGGGAATCTTTTTTCTAGATCACCTGTACTCCACACACAGAGACGCGTACAAAGCTCTTCCTCGCCCTCCATTTGGTAAATCCGACTACAACTCTATCCTCCTGATTAAAGCCGGAAGCACCAGTGACTCAAAATGGTCAGATGAAGCAGATGCTAAACTACAGGACTGTTTTGTTATCACAGACTGGAACATGTTCCAAGAGAAGCACAGCCGCGAGCTGCCCAGTGACACAAGCCTACCAGACGAGCTAAATCACTTCTATGCTCGCTTCGAGGCAAGCAACACTGAGGCATGCATGAGAGCATCAGCTGTTCCAGATGACTGTGTGATTACGCTCTCCGTAGCCGACGTGAGTAAGACCTTTAAACAGGTCAACATACACAAGGCTGCGGGGCCAGACGGATTACCAGGACATGTGCTCCGGGCATGTGTTGACCAACTGGCAGGTGTCTTCACTGACATTTTCAACATGTCCCTGATTGAGACTGTAATACCAACATGCTTCAAGCAGACCACCATAGTCCCTGTGCCCAAGAACACCAAGGCAACTTTCCTAAATGACTACAGACCCGTAGCACTCACGTCCGTAGCCATGGAGTGCTTTGAAAGGCTGGTAATGGCTCACAACATCATTATCCCAGAAACCTTAGACCCGCTCCAATTTGCATACCACCCAAACAGATCCACAGATGATACAATCTCTATTGCACTCCACACTTCCCTTTCCCACCTGGACAAAAGGAACACCTATGTGAGAATGCTGTTCATTGACTACAGCTCAGCGTTCAACACCATAGTACCCTCAAAGCTCATCACCAAGCTAAGGATCCTGGGACAAAACACCTCCCTCTGCAACTGGATCCTGGACTTCCTGACAGGCCGCCCCCAGGTGGTGAGGGTAGGTAGCAACACATCTGCCACGCTGATCCTCAACACTGGAGCTCCCCAGGGGTGCCTACTCAGTCCCCTCCTGTACTCCCTGTTCACCCACGACTGCATGGCAAGGCACGACTCCAACACCATCATTAAGTTTGCAGACGACACAACAGTGGTAGGCCTGATCACCGACAACGACGAGACAGCCTATAGGGAGGAGGTCAGAGACCTGGCCAGGTGGTGCCAGAATAACAACCTATCCCTCAACGTAACCAAGACTAAGGAGATGATTGTGGACTACAGGAAAAGGAGCACCGAGCACGTCCCCATTCTCATCGACGGGGCCATAGTGGAGCAGGTTGAGAGCTTTAAATTCCTTGGTGTCCACATCAACAACAAAGTAGATTGGTCCAAATACACCAAGACAGTCGTGAAGAGGGCACGACAAAGCCTATTGCCCCTCAGGAAACTAAAAATATTTGGCATGGGTCCTGAGATCCTCAAAAGGTTCTACAGCTGCAACATCGAGAGCATCCTGACCGGTTGCATCACTGCCTGGTACTACTGCCTGGTACGGCAATTGCTCGGCCTCTGACCGAAAGGCACTTCAGAGGGTAGTGCGTACGGCCCAGTACATCACCCGGGGCAAAGCTGCCTGCCATCCAGGACCTCTACACCAGGCGGTGTCAGAGGAAGGCCCTAAAAATTGTCAAAGACCCCAGCCACCCGTCATAGACTGTTCTCTCTACTATCGCATGGCAAGCAGTACCGGAGTGCCAAGTCTAGGAAAAAAAGGCTTCTCAACAGTTTTTACCCCCAAGCCATAAGACTCCTGAACAGGTAACCAAATGGTTACCCGGACTATTTGCATTGTGTGCCCCCCCCCAACCCCTCTTTTACGCTGCTGCTACTCTCTGTTTATCTTATATGCATAGTCACTTTAACTATATATTCATGTACATACTACCTAAATTGGCCCGACCAACCAGTGCTCCCGCACATTGGCTAACCGGGCTATCTGCATTGTGTCCCACCACCCGCCAACCCCCCTTTTTACACTTCTGCTACTCTCTGTTCATCATATATATGCATAGTCACTAACAATACCTACATGTACATACTACCTCAATAAGCCTGACTAACAGGTGTCTGTATATAGTCTTGCTACTCTTTTTTCAAATGCCTTTTTACTGTTGTTTTATTTCTTTACTTACCTACACACACGCTTTTCCCCCCTTTTTTTTTCGCACCATTGGTTAGAGCCTGTAAGTAAGCATTCCGCTGTAAGGTTTATTTTTATTTGATTTGTTTGATCAGTAAATATATTCACTGTGGTGTTTCTCAAGGAAGCTGCCTAGGCCCACTTCTCTACTCAATCTTTACTAATGATTTACTACCTTCAGTAATGAACAAAGCAAAACTGGCCATGTATGATGATGACTCTACAATGTATAGGGCAGCATCAGAATGTAATGAGCCAACAGATGTACTGAGTAGTGAACTAAGAATGGTGTCCGAGTGGGTTGATTGAAACAAATTAGTGTGGAACATTTCCAAAGCTAAATGTATTGTATTTGTTTCAAGATATATGCTTGCTGATGATCCCCATTTGAATTTGTCAATGAATAGAATGCATGTAGAGCGAGTGAAGAAAAAAAACTACTAGGCGTCAGATAATATTGTTATGGGTAAGGGAATTTCTGTTACAAGAAAATGTTCAGAGTATGTAACGTCTCTCACTCTGAATCAGGTGATTAAAGCCCTGGTCCTATCACACTATCCAGTCATCTACAGCAAAGAAAGATATGAAAAAGCTCCAAATGGCTTCAAACAGGGCTGCCAGATCATCTCTTCGTTGCTCTAAACAGGGCTGCCAGATCATCTCTTCATTGCACTAAACAGGGCTGCCAGATCATCTCTTCGTTGCTCTAAACAGGGCTGCCAGATCATCTCTTCATTGCTCTAAACAGGGCTGCCAGATCATCTCTTCATTGCTCTAAACAGGGCTGCCAGATCATCTCTTCATTGCACTAAACAGGGCTGCCAGATCATCTCTTCATTGCTCTAAACAGGGCTGCCAGATCATCTCTTCATTGCTCTAAACAGGGCTGCCAGATCATCTCTTCATTGCACTAAACAGGGCTGCCAGATCATCTCTTCATTGCTCTAAACAGGGCTGCCAGATCATCTCTTCATTGCTCTAAACAGGGCTGCCAGATCATCTCTTCATTGCACTAAACAGGGCTGCCAGATCATCTCTTCATTGCACTAAACAGGGCTGCCAGATAATCTCTTCATTGCACTAAACAGGGCTGCCAGATCATCTCTTCATTGCACTATCTGTATGAATATTATCCAAATGCATCATAATCTCTCATGGTTTCATGTTGAAAACAAATTATTATCCAGTCTTCCGATAGTAAATTAAGGGCATATAAAGACAACCCAAGCCAAGGACAAATTCGACATAAATCAACAGTTTTACATAGAGCCATAGCTGAATGGAACTCTTTACCTAATCCATATTTCTCAGGCAAAAAGTAAATCCACCTTCTAGAAAAAAATATAAGAACATCTAATGCGATAGACCATATGACTGGAAGGGAAATAGAAAGCATCAATTGAATGTTAAATGTGTTTCCCGTCAATTAAAATACCTGTCTGTATGGTCTACTTGTTAAATGTTTGTAAAGTCTTCACTTAAAATAGTTTGTAATGTCTTATTAAATGGTGTTGGACCCCAGGAAGATTAGCTAACGTTACGGTGTTAGCTAAAGGGGACACTAACAAAATTCACAGTGCATTTGGAAAGTATTCAACAAAGTACTGACTAAAGGGTCTGTATACTTACAGTACCAGTCAAATGTTTATTCTAGGGTTTCTTTATTTGTACTATTTTCTACATTGTAGAATAATAGTGAAGACATAAAAACTATGAAATAACACATATGGAATCATGTAGTAATCAAAAAAGTGTTAAACAAATCCAAATATATTTTATATTTGAGATTCTTAAAAAGTAGCCACCCTTTGCCTTGATGACGGCGTTGCACACTCTTGGCATTCTCTCTGCTTTTGGTCATTGTAAATGTTTGGTTTTATTGGACTCTATAGACATGCCATACTCTGACCTTTACTGTATGAAAATCCATTCTAATCTGCCATAGGATGGAACCATGGGAGACTGCTCACCAAGAGACAGTGATCAAAATGAAAAAGACAGCACACCTACATGGACAGTCGTTTAATGTGATGGCGGAGATGCAAGTAAATCAAATGTGATTGTTTTGAACACCTTCAGTGGTATTTTCCCGGATTGGGTAATTGGGATTTATTCATTTAAAATGACATTATTAGGATGTTTTCTGTGTTTGGTGATTAGAGGGAGTGATGGGAGTGCCACCCTGCTTTGATTACAGACAGTCAGACAGATAGACAGGCAGACTGGCTGCATCACACAGAGAGAGATCTCCTACCTGCATGGTGCCTCAGCCACATCACATGATGCTGGTCACTGCGAAGCCAAGGAGTGGATGGGAAAACAACAATATGGAAAGATGAGTATGTTAGAGACAAACACGATGAATACATACAACATTAATGGTTTACATGAATTAAATTATATTGTGGATAGCTCAAACATCCCTTCCTACATGAGCAATAATCTGTGAATTGTTACAAATAAATTTAAACACCATAAAGTCCCCTAATTCTGACAATATTGTTCTTGGGGGAACTTGTTAAAGAAAAAGGACTGGACATTTGGATGTTTATTGGGTGGCAACATGAAGAGAGGACATAAAGGGACAGATGGCATACATCAGAAATGTGGAGAACGAAGAGAAGTTAACCATGGTTGGAATTAGCATTCTAACGGGACTACGTGCAACACAAGGTAGTGAAGCCAGAGAAGGAGACATCGGAGGACAGAGAAGAATGGGATCAATAGAACGAATATGAGGGAGCAAAAGAAAAGCGAGTAATAAGGGGAATCTAAAAAGGAGACAAGGAGATGGAAAAGGGGGGGATGAACATGGAGGAGGGGGGGGGGGGGCAGAGAAAGAGGGACACAGGAATAGGGATGTAAGAAAGGAGATGAGAACAGAGAGGGGACATAGAATCAATGAGTAATGATGAGTGATGGTGGAGTGACAGTTAGAGAAGAGAACAAAAGGATACAAAGAGGATACAATAACAGTGTGTTCTGGGGAAGGATGAAACATCACTGGTGCCAGACAACAGAAGGCAGCGAAGTAGAATAGAATAGACAAGTAACAAGGGAACTTGAGAGTAGACAACTCTGTTAAAATGGTAATCTGGCTTAACCTTTAACAAAAGGCTGAAGGGGTGAGAGAGACATTTAGCGCCCGTCATCCCTACTGACATCCAGTGGTATGATAGTAATTATATTAACCCGCTCATACAGTCAATTAATATTTGCACCAATCACCATTTGCAGTGAGTCAGTAGGGGCAGATGGAAGAACATCCTACTGATAAGAACAGCAATGAAACCAAATCAAACTTTATTTGTCACATGAGCCAAATACAATACAGACTTTACCATGAAATGCTTACTTACAAGCCCTTAACCAACAATGATGTTCAAGAAATACTTAACCTTTTGCATGTAGGGGGCAGTATTTTTGTTTTTGGCAAAAAAAACATACCCATTTGAAACTGCCTATTTCTCAGCCCCAAAAACTGGAATATGCATATAACTGTCATATTAGGATAGAAAACACTAAAGTTTCCAAAACTGTAAAAATATTGTCTGTGAGTATAACTCACTCATTTTCCTCAGGCGAAAACCTGAGGAAAATCCAATCATGAAGTGCCTCTTATTTTGAAACCTCTGTTCCTATGCATGCCTATCCTCCATTTAAAGGGATATCAACCATATTCCTTTTTCTATGGCTTCCCTAAGGTGTCAACAGTCTTTAGACATAGGTTCAGGCTTTTATTTTGAAAAAATGAGCGTGAAAGATCACATTGCGTAAGTGGATAGGTAGGGGCTCTCAGAGTGAGTTTTGCGCTATTGTTTCTCCCGGTGTTATTGAAAAACCTACACAGCAGTTTGATATACACTGCTCAAAAAAATAAAAGGGAACACTAAAATAACACATCCTAGATCTGAATGAATGAAATATTAAATACTTTTTTCTTTACATAGTTGAATGTGCTGACAACAAAATCACGCAAAAATGATCAATGGAAATCAAATGTATCAACCCATGGAGGTCTGGATGTCGAGTCACACTCAAAATTAAAGTGGAAAACCACACTACAGGCTGATCCAACTTTGATGTAATGTCCTTAAAACAAGTCAAAATTAGGCTCAGTAGTGTGTGTGGCCTCCACGTGCCCGTATGACCTACCTACAACACCTGGGCATGCTCCTGATGAGGTGGCGGATGGTCTCCTGAGGGATCTCCTCCCAGACCTGGACTAAAGCATCCGCCAACTCCTGGACAGTCTGTGGTGCAATGTGGCGTTGGTGGATGGAGCGAGACATGATGTCCCAGATGTGCTCAATTGGATTCAGGTCTGGGGAACGGGCGGGCCAATCCATTGCATCAATGCCTTCCTCTTGCAGGAACTGCTGACACACTCCAGCCACATGAGGTCTAGCATTGTCTTGCATTATGAGGAACCCAGGGCCAACCGCACCAGCATATGGTCTCACAAGGGGTCTGAGGATCTCATCTCGGTACCTAATGGCAGTCAGGCTACCTCTGGTGAGCACATGGAGGGCTGTGCGACCCCCAAAGAAATGCCACCCCACACCATGACTGACCCACCGCCAAACCGGTCATGCTGGAGACTCTGTCACGTCTGTCACATGTGCTCAGTGTGAACCTGCTTTTATCTGTGAAGAGCACATGGCGCCAGTGGCGAATTTACCAATCTTGGTGTTCTCTGGCAAATGCCAAACGTCCTGCACGGTGTTGGGCTGTAAGCACAACCCCCACCTGTGGACGTCGGGCCCTCATACCACCCTCATGGAGTCTGTTTCTGACCGTTTGAGCAGACACATGCACATTTGTGGCCTGCTGGAGGTCATTTTGCAGGGCTCTGGCAGTGCTCCTCCTGCTCCTCTTTGCACAAAGGCGGAGGTAGCGGTCCTGCTGCTGGGTTGTTGCCCTCCTACGGCCTCCTCCACGTCTCCTGATGTACTGGCCTGTCTCCTGGTAGCGCCTCCATGCTCTGGACACTACGCTGACAGACACAGCAAACCTTCTTGCCACATCTCGCAATGATGTGCCATCCTGGATGAGCTGCACTACCTGAGCCACTTGGGTGGGTTGTAGACTCCATCTCATGCTACCACTTGAGTGAAAGCACCGCCAGAATTCAAAAGTGACCAAAACATCAGCCAGGAAGCATAGGAACTGAGAAGTGGTCTGTGGTCACCACCTGCAGAACCACTTCTTTATTGGGGGTGTCTTGCTAATTGCCTATAATTTCCACCTGTTGTCTATTCCATTTGCACAACAGCATGTGAAATTTATTGTCAATCAGTGTTGCTTCCTAAGTGGGCAGTTTGATTTCACAGAAGTGTGATTGACTTGGAGTTACATTGTGTTGTTAAGTGTTCCCTTTATTTTTTTGAGCAGTGTATTATCGAATATATATTTTAAAAACAACCTGAGGATTGATTATAAAAAACGTTTGACATGTTTCTGTGGACATTATGGATATTATTTGGAATATACATCTGCGTTGTCGTGACCGCTCTTTCCTGTGGATTTCTGAACATAACACGACAAACAAACGGAGGTATTTTGGGTATAAAAATAATCTTTATGGAACAAAAGGAACATTTGTTGTTTAACTGGGAGTCTCGTGAGTGAAAACATCCGAAGATCAAAGGTAAACGATTAATTTGATTGCTTTTCTGATTTTCGTGACCTAGCTACTTAATGCTTAGTGTGCATAATGTTATGCTATGCTATCGATACACTTACACAAACGCTTGGATTGCTTTCGTTGTAAAGCATAATTTCAAAATCTGAGACGACAGGTGGATTAACAAAAGGCTAAGCTGCGTTTTGCAATATTGCACTTGTGATTTCATGAATATTTTTTTTGTAATATTATTTGACTGTGGCGCTATGCTATTCAGCGGTTTCTGACTAAAATGATCCCGCTAACGGGATAGGTAGCGTCAAGAAGTTAAGAAAATATTTACCAAATCAACTAAAGTAAAAAATAAAATAACAAGAACATGGCTATATACAGGGGATACCGGTAACAAGTCAATGTGCGGGGGTACTGGTTAGTACATGTAGGTAGGGGAAGAGGGACTATGCATAGATAATAAACAGTGAGTAGCAGTAACAATAACAAGTCAATGTGCGGGGGTACTGGTTAGTACATGTAGGTAGGGGAAGAGTGACTATGCATAGATAATAAAGAGTGAGTAGCAGCAATGTAAAAACAAATAAGCCATCAGTCTAACGGCTTGGGGGTAGAAGCTTTTAAGGAGCCTTTTGGACTGAGACTTGGCACTCCGGTACCGCTTCCCGTGCGGTAGCAGAGAGAACAGTCTATGACTTGGGTGACTGGAGTCCTTGACAATTTTTGGGGCCTTCATCTGACACCGCCTAGTGTGTAGTTCCTGGATGGCAGGAAGCTTGACCCCAGTGATGTACTGGGCCGTACACACTACCCTCTATAGTGCCTTACGGTCGGATGCCGAGCAGTTGCCATACCAGGCGGTGATGCAACCGGTCAGGATGCTCTCGATAGGCCAGTTCTGGAACAATAGTTCCAGAATCACTCGACATCTCCATTTCACAGCAAACAGCCCATCGAGGACCATGTGCTCTGCTTGCCGGTCAGTGTCATGGCACCATAATATAACAATGATACAGTGCATATAAGCAAACGGACTATTAGCTCAAAGTGGGAGTATCCTGGAAAATTAACTATTTTATCCTCCTCCTCCTCCATTTAGGTTGCCTGCCTGTCTCTTCTCCCACCTCCAGCATCTCCCTGGCCTGCCCGTGTGCATTTAGGCTGCCTGTCCAGTCCGTCCTCCTCCTCCTCCTCCCCCTCTCCTCCAGTATCTCCTTGCCTGTGTCTACAGTATCTAGGCTGCCTGCATGTCCTGTCCTCCTCTTCCTCCTCTAGTATCTCCCTGCCTGTGTGAACAGTATCTGGCCTCCCTGTCCTGTTCCTCCTCTTCGTCCTCCTCCAGTATCTCTCTGCCTGTGTCTACAGTATCTAGGCTGCCTGCATGTCCTGTCCTGTCCTCCTCTTCCTCCTCTAGTATCTCCCTGTCTGTGTGTACTGTATCTAGGCTGCCTGCATGTCCTGTCCCATCCTCGTCTTCCTCCTCCAGTATCTCCCTGCCTGTGTGAACAGTATCTGGCCTCCCTGTCCTATTCCTCCTCCTCTTCATCCTCCTCCAGTATCTCTGTGCCTGTGGGTACAGTAACTAGGCTGCCTGTCCTCTCCTGTCCCATCCTCTTCCTCCTCCTGTAGTCAGTGTCATTGTTGAGATTATTATTTATTAACTTGTTCATTGTGCCTAGCTGTTCCTGTCTGTCGGGCCATCTGTCCCCAGCGAGGTGCTGCCTCCGCGTTCTGTTCCCCCTGCCCGCGGGGGAGAAGGGGGACTGCTGGAGCACGCCTCGCCTTCTGCTGACAGTCACCCACCGGCCCACCGGGCACTGGCCCACCGGGCACCACGCCTTCTGTCAGCACTTTAGACCATCGTTCGTTACCTTGACAAACTTATCACAGACACCAAGTTCACCCTGCTCACTGGTGCAAAGGCATGACTAATAGAAAGCTGCAACAATGACACTTGTTGGTTACACAGGCCTCCAATCTGTTGGTAATTGGGTCACACGGGCCTCCAATCTGTTGGTAATTGGGTCACACGGGCCTCCAATCTGTTGGTAATTGGGTCACACGGGCCTCCAATCTGTTGGTAATTGGGTCACACGGGCCTCCAATCTGTTGGTAATTGGGTCACACGGGCCTCCAATCTGTTGGTAATTGGGTCACACGGGCCTCCAATCTGTTGGTAATTGGGTCACACGGGCCTCCAATCTGTTGGTAATTGGGTCACACAGGCCTCCAATCTGTTGGTAATTGGGTTACAAATACGTTCGCCATGTTTCTGTCGATATTATGGATCTAATTTGGAGGGGTTTTTTCGGCGTTGTCGTGAACGCAATTTCCGGTGGATTTCTCAACAAAACGTGGACAAGAAACGGAGGAATTTTGGCTATAAAAACAATCTTTATGGAACAAAAGGAACATTTGCTGTCTAACTGGGGGTCTCGTGAGTGAAAACATCCGAAGCTCATCAAAGGTAAACGATTTAGTTTGATTGCTTTTCTGATTTTTGTGACCAAGCTTCCTGCTGCTAGCTGGACATAATGCTATGCTAGGCTATCGATAAACTTACACAAATGCTTGTCTTGCTTTGGCTGTAAAGCATAATTTCAAAATCTGAGATGATTAACAAAAGGCTAAGCTGTGTTTCACTATATTTCACTTGTGATTTCATGAATATGAATATTTTCTAATAAGATTTTTATGTCCGTTGCGTTATGCTAATTAGTGCAGTTGATGATTCTCCCGTATCCGGGAGGGGTAGTTTCAAGAGGTATTTACAAAAATCTACTTTTGTAAAAAAAAATATTAAATTACCAATGGTTAAAGAGCAACAATAAAATAACAGTAACGAGACTATATACAGGGAGTACCGGTACAAAGTCAATGTGTGGGGGCACAGGTTAGTTGAGGTAATTGAGGTAATATGCACGTGACTATGCATATATACAGTTGAAGTCGGAAGTTTACATACACCTTAGCCAAATACATTTAAACTCAGTTATTCACAATTCCTGACATTACATCCTAGTAAAAAGTCCCTGTCTTAGGTCAGGTAGGATCACCACTTTATTTTAAGAATGTGAAATGTCAGAATAATAGCTGAGATAATGATTTATTTCAGATTTTAATTCTTTCATCACATTCCCAGTGGGTCAGAAGTTTGCATACACTCAATTGGTATTTGGTAGCATTGCCTTTAAATTGTTTAACTTGGGTCAAATGTTTCGGGTAGCCTTCCACAAGCGTCCCACAATAAGTTGGGTGAATTTTGGCCCATTCCTCCTGACAGAGCTGGTGGAACTGTCAGGTTAGGAGGCCTCGCTCGCACACGCTTTTTCAGTTCTGCCCACAAATGTTCTATAGGATTGAGGTCAGGGCTTTGTGAATGCCACTCCAATAACTTGACTTTGTTGTCCTTAAGCCATTTTTCCACAACTTTAGAAGACCCATTTGAAACCAAGCTTTAACTTCCTGACTGATGTCTTGAGATGTTGCTTCAATATATCCACATAATTTCCATCCTCATGATGCCATCTATATTGTGAAGTGCACCAGTCCCTCCTGCAGCAAAGCACCCCCACAACATCATGCTACCACCCCCGTGCTGCACGGTTGGGATGGGGTTCTTTGGCTTGCAAGCCTCCCCCTTTTCATTCAAAACATATCGATGGTCATTTTGGCCAAACAGTTCTATTTTTGTTTCATCCGACCATCGGACAATTCTCCAAAAAGTATGATCTTTGTCCCCACGTGCAGTTGCAAACCGTAGTCTGGCTTTTTTTTTAACAACCTCTCCCTCAACGTGAGCAAGATAAAGGAGATAATTGTGGACAACAGGAAAAGGAGGGACGAACACGCCCCCATTCACATCGGCGGGGCTGTAGTGGAGCGCATTGAGAGTTTCAAGTTCCTGTGTGTCCATTTCACCAACAAACTGTCATGGTCCAAACACACCAAGAAAGTCGTGAAGATGGCACGACAACGCCTTTTCCCCCTCAGGGGACGGAAAAGATTTGTCAATATCAAAAGACTAAAGCTTTGGTCCCCAGATCCTCCAAAAGTTCTACAGCTGCACCATCGAGAGAATCTTGACTGGCTGCATCACCGCCTGGTATAACAACTTCTCAGCATTCGACCGTAATGCACTACAGAGGGTAGTACGTACAGCCCAATACATCACTGGGGCCAAGATTCCTGCCATCCAGGACCTATATACTAGGCGGTGTCAGAGGAAGGCCCAAAAAATTGTCAAAGACTCCAGTCACCCAAGTCATAGACTGCCGTGCGGTTGCAAAGAGAACAAGCAGTACCGGAGAGCCAAGTCTCAATCCAAAACGCTCCTTAAAAGCTTCTACCCCCAAGTCACTCCACTCCTACTTACATGTACAAATTACCTCAACTAACCTGTTCCCCCTGCACATTGACTCGGTACCCCCTGTATATAGCCCCATTATTGTTATTTTATTGTGTTACTTTAATTTTTTTTGTTTATTTAGTAAATATTTTCCTAACTCTATTTTCTTCAAACTGCATTGTTGGTTAAGGGTTTGTAAATAAGCATTTCACTGTAAAGTCTGTTGTATTCGGCACATGTGACAAATAAAGGAGGGGGAGGGGGGCTGGAAGGGCACTACAGGAAGTGGCTAGCAGCAGAGCAGAGAGGTGCTAGGAGGCGTGTAGCACTTCTCCTCTGGGACGACATCTCATTATTGTGAACATGGTAGTTGTTCAGATTGGCCCACGCTCGCCTGGCCAGGAGCCAGCGCACTTATCTCAATTTAATCCTGTATAATGATTCAGCAGAGTGCAACTCTTAAATTATCGGCAGACACACTCTCCACTAAACACAACACAAGCGCACGCACGCACAAACGATCACGGGCATCACGCACAGCAGCCAGACAAACTCAAACAGCACAGATCCCTAAAGAAAAAAGGAACATGCACTTTCCTCCTGGCTTTGAAACTAGCGACTTTGTGATGCGAGTTGGTATACACATAATACAACCTAGAGAATATGGCAAGCAATGTTCTCAGATGATGAAATCATTTACCAACCCAACCCTCAGAAGTGGTTCCACAGTCCGCCGGTATTACACAGGTTGTTTGTATCACTATACTCTGTGTATAGTTGCATGTCTGAACCAGGCAACAAGAAGAACCTCGGTGGGAAACCCAAAAAGGATCAAAGGGAAGACAGACACAGAAACACCCCCCCCCCCCCCCCCCCCCGACAGACACAGAAACACACCCCCCCCCCCCCCCCCCCCCCAGACAGACACAGAAACACACCCCCCCCGACAGACACCCCCCCCCCCCCGCCCCCCCCGACAGACACAGAACCCCCCCCCCCGACAGACACAGAAACACACACCACCCCCCGACAGACACAGAAACACACACCACCCCCCGACAGACACAGAAACACACACCCCCCCGACAGAAACACACACACCCCCTGCTGCAAGCAGCTCCACCTTTGAACACTACTCAGGAGCGTTCATCCCTGCTATACCGCCCTCCCTGCTATACCGCCCTCCCTGCTATCCCGCCCTGTAGGTAGAAGGCAAGGCAGCCCACTGTCTGTTCACTCCTCTCACACCTCCAGTCCACCTGGTACCAACACGCAGGCACAATCACACACACACACACACACACACACATATTACACCAACACACACGCCCTTCTCCGTGTCAAAGCAACAGCTCTGTTAGTGGGTGGAAGGGGACTGTTTAATAACAAACCACAGTCATAGAACTGAAAAGAATAGAAACAAGGGCAGAACCTGGGTATACCCATCATGCAACAGGACCACAGTATGAACCAAAGGGAAAGTGATTGATTCATACTACACAGTAGAAATCCTAATGAAACCAGTGATGAAATCCTAATGAAACCAAACTAGCAGAGAGGTGGTATGTGGCTGGGTTAGACCGTACTTGTTCCTGGATCACAGACTGGAGAGGTCAGCCAGAGGTCAGCCAGGGCATGGAGGAAGAAGGCTGACAGGAAAACAAGGCTTACGGGGGTGGAATGATTGGGGGTCGAGGGTCAGACTGAGAAGAAGGTTGGGTGGGTGAAGGTCTAGCAGTACCTTAACTGGGAGATGCCAGGGCCTAGCTGGTCTACAGTGCCAGGGCCTATCTGGTCTACAGTGCCAGGGCCTAGCTGGTCTACAGTGCCAGGGCCTAGCTGGTCTACAGTGCCAGGGCCTAGCTAGTCTACAGTGCCAGGGCCTAGCTGGTCTACAGTGCAGTACGGTGCAGGGATCATTCTCCAGTAGTCCACAATGCAGGAAACACGACAACACAACACAGGACAGGACCAGGAGTTAGTCCTGTTGACGTAGGACCAGGAGTTAGTCCTGTTGACGTAGGACCAGGAGTTAGTCCTGTTGACGTAGGACCAGGAGTTAGTCCTGTACACGATAGTCTCTTGGTCAGTTCACAAGGTCAGGAAGAAACATCTGTCTTACTTCACATAACCTTCCTCTGATCCAGTATGGATCAGTGCCAAAGCCCTGACTGCATGCCTTTACGTTTCCCCCTGGGTTGCACCTGCCTCACTTACCGCCCTCCTGTGTTTACAAGACCCTGGCTGCGTCTGGGCGGTGGGGGGAGCTGCTGTAGCTGTACAGCAGGCAGATGGAGGGACCTCTGCCAGTAAAAATTGATGGTCACCGTAAAACCACTGTAAAAACCCTCTTCTGTTCAGGGCCCTAATAACCTGCCTCCGCCCAGACCACACCTCCAGGGCCCGCCCCACACTCCCCGGGCATTACATCAGGCTTAATGGTGCGTCTGCTCCTCATCCCCTCCCCCCTTGCTAGACTCAGTGTCAGGAGCCCGAGAAGAGTTATGGTTAAGAGCTGTGCTCTGGACACAGGCGAGAACTCATTCAATCACCTTAGCATGCACTGATATGTGGCCTGGGAGAAGCAGGACAGAGCCAGTAACATAAAGATGGGCCGGGATACAGATGGAGGGACAGCAGAAAGAGGAGGGAGTAGAGGGAGAATGTGTATGAAGGGGAAGAAGAAGACTTTCTGCCATGCTGTACCATTAGTCGGGAGAGGCAGAGGTTGATCCAGAACTGGGGACGAGACGGAGACCTAAATTAGCTGGTTAAGGATACGAACAGGAGAGGAACAATCTTAGCTTAAATAAGTACCAGTGGAGACCAATGTCTGCTGAAGAAGCTTATGTTGTGAATATTTGGGGTTAACATTTATGGAGATTTTACTCTTGAATTGCAATACTAAAAATCTCAACACTTTGCGTCTCTCAATCAAACTTCAGGTATAAAAAAGACTAGGACAGGAATAAGTACAAGTCCCACTATGACCTCCAGTCATCAAAGGAGGAAAGGGACATTATAGGAATAAGGTGGAGTCATACTACACAGGGTCCGACGCCCTCCGCATGTGGTAGGGGCTACAGTCCATTAAAGATTACAAAGGAAGGCCTGCCCAACGATGCCTGTCTACCAGACAAACTCAATGCACGCATTGAAAACAAAAACATCAAGGCGGTTATGAGGGCCGTCACTGACCCAGAGGATTGGGTGATCTCACATCTGTAATCATGAAGTGCTTTGATAATCTGGTTATGGCGCACATTACCTCCATCATCCCAGACCCATTCCAATTTGCATACCGCCCCAACAGATCCATAGATAACACAATCTCAATTGCTCTCCACACTGCCCCTATCCACCTAAATAAGAGGAACACCTATGTGAGAATGCTGTTCATTGACGACAGCTCATGGCAGAGGGTGGTGCTACAGCCCAGTACATCACTCGGGGAGAGCTCCCTGCCATCCAGGACATTATATCAGGCAGTGTGATAGGAAGGCCCGGAAAATCCTTAAAGACTCCAACCACCCAAGCCAAAGACTATACTCTCTACTTCTGCACGGCACGTGGTGCCATTGCATCAAATCTGGCACCAACAGGCTCTTGAACAGCTTCTATCCCCAAGCAATAGGACTGATAAATAGCTAACAAAAGAGCAACACTGACTTTCTGAGTTAACCTTGTATCCTCATTCGGAGTTAACCTTGTATCCTCATTCGGCGTTAACCTTGTATCCTCATTCGGAGTTAACCTTGTATCCTCTTTCGGAGTTAACCTTGTATCCTCATTGACCTTCTTATCCACATTCAAGCTGCTGCTACTCTGTTTCTTATATCCTGTTGCCTAGTCACCTTACCCTTATACATATCTACCTCTATCACTCCAGTATCCCGGCACATTGTAAATACGCTATTGGAACTGACCCTGTATATAGTATGGTATTGAACTGACCCTATATATAGGATGGTATTGAACTGACCCTGTATATAGTATGGTATTGAACTGACCCTGTATATAGTATGGTATTGAACTGACCCTGTATATAGTATGGTATTGAACTGACCCTGTATATAGGATGGTATTGAACTGACCCTGTATATAGGATGGTATTGAACTGACCCTGTATATAGGATGGTATTGAACTGACCCTGTATATAGGATGGTATTGAACTGACCCTGTATATAGGATGGTATTGAACTGACCCTGTATATAGGATGGTATTGAACTGACTGTATATAGGATGGTATTGAACTGACCCTGTATATAGTACGGCATTGAACTGACTCTATATATAGTATGGTTTGAACTGACTGTATATGATGGTATTGAACTGACCCTGTATATAGGATGGTATTGAACTGACCCTGTATATAGGATGGTATTGAACTGACTGTATATAGTATGGTATTGAACTGACTCTATATATAGGATGGTTTGAACTGACTGTATATAGGATGGTATTGAACTGACCCTGTATATAGTATGGTATTAAACTGACCCTGTATATAGGATGGTATTGAACTGACCCTGTATATAGGATGGTATTGAACTGACCCTGTATATAGTATGGTATTGAACTGACCCTGTATATAGTATGGTACTGGAACTGACTCTGTATATAGTATGGTATTGAACTGACCCTGTATATAGTATGGTACTGGAACTGACTCTGTATATAGGATGGTATTGAACTGACCCTGTATATAGTATGGTACTGGAACTGACCTTGTATATATTGTGGCAAACCTCTTCAAGGTTAGGAGCGTTTGTCACAAATTAAGTGGGAAACTGTCACCAAAATCACCTCTGAATGAGAGTTATTTCGAACAGGACGGTACCTGTGTTTGTTTCTCCGTCCGGGTCCACCCAGGCTGCAGGCTAGGTGAAGGATAGCAGGGTTTGGTACACGAATCGGGTTCTCGGTAGGTTCAGGTCCAAACGCCAACAGGTAAGTCCAAAACAGTCCAGCTCATACACGGTAAATCTAGCCAATATATATCGCCTCTTTCTCTATGGTTCACAGATCCTTCCAGCCCCCTCTCTCTCTTCCTGGTTTGTCTTGACCCTTAATCTGTGGGTCGGCCCCACCTTCTGAGCGTCCCCCTTGCTTCTGGGAATTATAGTTTTGGCAGTCGGCCATTTTGTGATCTGTAGTTCTGATCGGGGTGGCCATTTAAGTGATCGGGCAGAGCCCGTTTATTAGTTGTGCTCTCACATATCTGCCATTTATCACTCGACCCCCTTCTTTGCCACAATATTTTTTTTTTTTCTTTATTTAACTAGGCAAGTCAGTTAAGAACAAATTCTTATTTTCAATGACGGCCTAGGAACAGCAAAAAAAAGAAACGTCCTCTCACTGTCAACTGCGTTTATTTTCAGCAAACTTAACATGTGTAAATATTTGTATGAACATAACAAGATTCAACAACTGACATAAACTGAACAAGTTCCACAGACATGTGACTAACAGAAATTAAAAAATGTGTCCCTGAACAAAGGGGGGGTCAAAATCAAAAGTAACAGTCAATATCTGGTGTGGCCACCAGCTGCATTAAGTACTGCAGTGCATCTCTTCCTCATGGACTGCACCAGATATGCCAGTTCTTGCGTGAGATGTTACTCCACTCGTCCACCAAGGCACCTGCAAGTTCCCAAACATTTCTGGGGGGGGGGGGAATGGCCCTAGCCCTCACCCTCTGATCCAACAAGTCCCAGACGTGCTCAATGGGATTGAGATCCGGGCTCTTCGCTGGCAATGGCAGAACACTGACATTCCTGTCTTGCAGGAAATCACACACAGAAAGAGCAGTATGGCTGGTGGCATTGTTATGCTGGAGGGTCATGTCAGGATGAGCCTGCAGGAGGGTACCACATGAGGGAGAAGGATGTCCGTCTTCCCTGTAATGCACAGCGTTGAGATTGCCTGCAATGACAACAAGCTCAGTCCGATGATGCTGTGACACACCGCCCCAGTCCATGAAAGAACCTCCATATCGATCCCGCTCCAGAGTACAGGCCTCGGTGTAACGCTCATTCCTTCACGATAAAAGCGAATCCGACCATCACCCCTGGTGAGACAAAACAGCGACTCGTCAGTGAAGAGCACTTTTTGCCAGTCCTGTCTGGTCCAGCGACGGGGGGTTTGTGCCCATAGGCGACTTTGTTGCCGGTGATGTCTGGTGAGGACCTGCCTTACAACAGGCCTACAAGCCCTCAGTCCAGCCTCTCTCAGCCTATTGAAGACAGTCTGAGCACTGATGGAGGGATTGTGCGTTCCTGGTGTAAGTCGGGCAGTTGTTGTTGCCATCCTGTACCTGTCCCACATGTGTGATGTTCGGAAGTACTGATCCTGTGCAGGTGTTGTTACACGTGGTCTGCCACTGCGAGGACGATCAGCTGTCCGTTCTGTCTCCCTGTAGCACTGTCTTAGGCGTCTCACAGTACGGACATTGCAATTTATTGCCGTGGCCACATCTGCAGTCCTCATGCCTCCATGAAGCATGCCTAAGGCACGTTCACGCAGATGAGCAGGGACCCTGGGCATCTTTCTTTTGGTGTTTTTCAGAGTCAGTAGAAATCCTCTTCAGTGTCCTAAGTTTTCATAACTGTGACCTTAATTGCCTACCATCTGTAAGCTGTTAGTGTCTTAACGAGCGTTCCACAGGTGCATGTTCATTAATTGTTTATGGTTCATTCAACAAGCATGGGAAACAGTGTTTAAACCCTTTACAATGAAGATCTGTTTAGTTATTTGGATTTTTAGGAATTATCTTTGAAAGACAGGGTCCTGAAAAAGGGATGTTTCTTTTTTTGAGTTTATATAGTATGCTAACTTACTTCATTTTTTCCTATTCTAATTTCTTGTGGTTTTATTCTAGTATTAGATTGTTATTGACTATTGCATTGTTGGGTTTAGAGCTGGCAAGAAAGGCATTTCACTGTACTTTTGCATGTGACATTAAAACTTGAAACTATATTGAAACTACTGTGATATTGATTAATTATATTATATTCAACCCATTCAAACCTTTGCGACGGTCAAACTGTTCCTTAAAAAAACACTTCCCCAGCCTCCCGAGTGGCGCAACAGTCTGAGGCACTGCATCGCAGTGCTAGAGGCGTCACTACAGACCCGGGTTCGATCCCAGGCTGTATCACAACCGGCCGTGATCGAGAGTCCCCTAGGGCGGCACACAATTGGCCCAGCGTCGTCCGGGATAGGGTAGGGTTTGTATATTCTCCCAGACTGGTTTTATCAAAAACATTGTACCTTCACAATTCACACAGACATCTCCGTCCTACTCTTCCACAGTTTCAATCTCAAATCCTGGCCCATATAGCTGTCAATAGTACATTATTTTCCGTTCCTAACCCTCACTCACAGCTCCCTCTGAAGCTCATGTCCTCAAGCCTGGCTCCTCGTTCATAGACACACTATGATTGCACTGAGAATAAACCGACAACAGAACAAAACAACACAATCAAAACAGAGAAACTAAACGGGGTAGTTTTGTTGTGGGAAGTGCGTTGCAGTGGAAGACTCTTCTTACACCCCTGGTGCGCTCCCATCTCTCCAGCTGGGATCAGAGATTAGGAAAGAGTGGAAAGCTCTGAAGGTGCCTCTCGGAATTCTAAAAGCGCTGTGAACGGAGTTCAGGGCCGAGGAGAGACGTGAGAGATGTAGGAATCACCAGAGGACTCCCAACAGGGGGTGTTTGGCGGTGGGGGAGAGGCATCCTTACACACAGTTTTGTCTGGACACAACATCACAGGGATTTTAAAGAGAGGGGTCAAGGGTTCGTCGGTGACAGAAAAAGTTCAGAATGGCTTTGAGCAGTTTGAGGCTGGGACTTGAAATGGTCACCATGCATCTTTAGACAGGTGTCTACAGAACAGTGGAGGGGAGAACAGAGAGCGTGGCACTGCCAGGGCCTGGCGGCTTGCTCTCAGCACAGAGACCCCTGCTGGGACCTGACTGGCACAGTGGGCACATGGCACGGGGATAGCCGTCTGCTCCATGTTCATGGAGCCTCTATAACAAGTCTGTCATTGCTAAAAGCAGATGAATGCCTGTGAGAGCAATCTTTAATTTAACATCATATCTCCCTTATAGGAAATTATCTCTTAAGTGTTTTTTTCCCCATTTTAAAGTCTCCAACAGTTTACAGGCACACTATACATTCCGGGCCTTCTAGCGATCCCCTTCATCCTTTTAAATAGCGTAAAGCTGAGCGATTAAGCAACATTTCTGTTATTTTCTGGTTTTTAAACAACTAATTGACAGATATTGGTTCAATTATTTGAATTCCATTTAGTTTGGTTTCTCTAGAAATAAATCAGATCTGATGTAGTAGTGAGCTGTAGTTTCCAACTATTCTACATAGTTTAGCGCAGAAAACGTGGTAATTAACTACAATAACCATAATCCATTGCGTGTCCACTTGTCCGGTCTGTGTGGGGCGCAGAGATAGGGAGAGGAAGAGACAGCAGAATGTGCGATTGAGAGGGATAGAGAGCAGTTGCTTCGTGAGGTATCTCTATCTGAAAATACATTATCTAAGTAATTGATAGTTGGTATTCAGCAGTCATAAAAGTATGCCTTATTTACTTTGAAGAACTACTAAAATAGTGATTTTGTCAGACAGCATAGGCAGCAGCTCTATCGTGATGAGATGATGACTTGGAATGAAATAATAAAGTCATCAAATAAAATAAATGTAATATACACAAGAACTGAAATAAGTCATGTGAATATATTATTGTTAATAAGTGATAAGCAGTTACAGCACTCAATCATTGTGCATTTAATCTTTAAAATAATAATATCTAAACCAAAATCTTAATTTTTTTAAATAATCGAACTGAAACGAGCTCAAAAAGCACTAAAGTAGTGACAACAGTGACTACTAGAAGACTAGACAGAGGGGAAGAAAAGAAAGAGGGACAAAGTGTTGCACATCAAGTACTTTTTTGATTCCCTATAAAACGTCCCCTCTTAAGAAAGCCAATGAAAATTGGCTTGGATAAAGAAAGCAATCTCAATTGATTTAAGCCCCTGAAAAACTTTCAAATAGCCTGTACCTCGAGCTCTTAAACGTCTCTGGAGGACATAAATCTCTCTCTCTCTCTCTCTCTCTCTCTCTCTCTCTCTCTCTCTCTAATCCTTAAATACAGTCTGAAGAAGCGAGAGGATTCACATCTATTCAGTTTGTCGAGTCATTCGAATGCCTTGCTCCCCAGTTGTCACTTCAGTTATTACTTTCAAACCCAATTCTTCCTCCCTTCATTGCTCCACCTATGTAGGAGGAACATGCCCTTCCGGCTGCGTGGCTTCATAACTTCCCAGGACTTTGAGAAGTCTTTGCTCCAGAGCCTTTGGGAGCAGGGTGGACAGGACTGATGCCAAGAACAGTGTCCGGTGGCGGGGAAAACAGGGCAGGCCAGTCCCTGGTGGTGTTGGGGGGCCTGGAAGGAGAGAGGACAGCGCTAGCTCTGCCTGTAAGCTAATTAGCTCTGATGGAGAGAGAGAGAGAGGGTGGGAGAAAGAGAAAGAGGGAGGGAGAGAAAGAGAGAGGGGGGGAGAGAGAAAGAGAGTGCTCCAGAAAAAAAATGAAATAACAAGACGACCTCCTGAAATCGCACCAGCCTTTCGAAATAGCTGACCCACTTGTGGACACACTTTCTATATCTGCCTGTCCTCGATGCAGTAACCTATATAGGTTTGCAGTATCTACACATGGGAGACTAAAAATGGGCAACTCATCTGCTGCTGCTGAGTAAAGTAACCTGTAAAACTAGGCAACGGGTCGCCAGCTGGTGCCATGATCATGTACGGTTTAGAATGTGGTCATGCGGAATGCATGTTTCAGTACATTAAACAGCTGATATATCCAAAGTGTGTGAGAGGGGACACACATCTTCACACGACACTTTTCTTAACTCCACCACTTCTCTAAAAAGAAGAGGGACGCTTGAGAAGAACAACAGCCCCTAAGACTTACGGAACGCAACAGCATAATATATGCGGGTTCTTGTCACCGGCACAATCTCCACTTCGCACCGTGTTCTTTTCAGTGATGACACTCAAGGCCAAGTATAATGGGGTGCTGACACACATTTGTGTTGCATTAGGCCCCGAACCGACAGAGAGGCAATTACAGGGGGTCATTTGAATGTGCATTATGGAAACACATTAGTAAGAATAGCAAACAAAGACTAGAGACATTTAACGAGGAGAAGAAGAAAAAAAGACACAAGCTTATCTTTCTATGGGCACAGAAATGCTGCGGCCACTAAAAGCCATCTCGGAGTGATAGAAGATAAATGATGGCGATGATGAACCCTGCTTTCAGTGCTTTCTCCTCTGCTTAGCTGTAGGCAAACAGCGTGTGACGGCAACAATATAAATGAGGACTAACAGCACCCCTCCTCCAAGACAACCACCATTCCCAGGTTTAACCAAGTGATTAAGTGACCATTTTGGTCTGTATGTGCTTCGCCACATTGTACAGACAAACCTTTCGTACAAGAAACTCCTAGAGTTAATAAAAGAGCACGCATAGCCGACACGCACATTTTGTTGTCAGTCACATCGTGTCATTTTCAGAACTGTATCTTAAATCTAGTTATGCGGTCATCATGAGAAACATGTTGATGCGTGCTGTGTGTGTGTGTAAAGGACTACTTAGCCTAGTTAAAGGTGCACTATGCAGAAATTACGATGCCATTTCCTGGTTGCTAAAACTCCTAATTTCAGTTTATGTGACAAACTAAGCTAGTGTAGTGTAGAGAATCATTGTACCATCTAAACCGCAATGAAATATATTTTTTCCATCACCAAAAGTATAGTATTTTCAGCTGTTTGAAGCTGGTGTACAAAACCACAAGTAAAAGACGCAAAGATGAAACTTAAGAACGGGAAGCATAGAAATAGCGTACATAGAACAGATCTACCACTTCTTAGACTTACTTTCAAGTAGAATGACAGATCTATAACTCACATTTCTATGTGGATTTGGTCACGTTGCCCCAAACATTTACATATTGCAACTTTAAAAACAATATCCATTGTAAATTGTGTGCACAGTGGGGAAAGTTTCCAGAGACAACTAGGAAGAAGCAAACTCAGTATGCTTTTTTGTTGTTGTTGTTGCTATTGCAGGAAAGCCTTTTTTAGGCAGTCATCTGTTACGGCCCCCATGTTCCCAGACTGTTCCAACTCCCTAAGCCAGGCAGGCCATGTCATCTGCTGCAGGCTAAACTGAACACAGAGCTCTCAGGGAATAGACGTCACTTTATAATGGCAATGAGATACCACTGAAGCTACGGTGTATCTGGGACATCTCCAAAAGGAAAGGTATATGTGAGACCATATTCAATTGTAAAGACGACAGATGCTAAACCGCCTGGGAGCCTCCGCAGTTCCAAATGGAGATGTGTACTCACCTCTGATCCAGGGCGGTCTGTCTGCGTGGTTCTGTCAGCTTTTTGGCAGATGGGTTTCAGGGCAGCTTTGGCACTCTCCTGTACACAGAACACACAGACCAACATCAGGAATTTCACCCATACTAGGGGCCAGGAGTTTTCCCAGGTCAGGTTACGGGGTCAGGAAAAACTTCTGGCCCAAATGATATATCATAGTTAGGGCCAGAAGTTTTGGCTTGATCAAGTGGCCTGACAATGAGAAATCCCAGGCCCTGGTCTTACTGTATACAGTACATCATTGGTCTTACTACTAACAGTTGTTAGCGCACACGATTTAAGAAACACCACATGCAAAAAAAATAATGTATAAAATATTCAACTCCATCCAAGGCCACAAACCCTAAAACCACTGGGTCATGAACGTTTTTTGAAAGACACGCCGGGAGGATTTCGCAACCAAACCTTGGACCACGGTACCTTGCAAAGTGCACCAGAGAAAAAAAAAGGCTAATAAAAACAGACAGGTATTGCTGGCCAATGCGCTGCGAGGCCTCACTCTGGCATAATGAATACTTCTCAGCTGGCAGATTTATCAGCAGGCTGGAGGGGAGATTGGCTAAGAGCTGCCCTTTCCTTGAAAATACCACCCTTTTTTGGAGGGGGGGAGGGGGAAGGGGGCTGCCGACGATTCCCCTGCAAATGATGCTGGTGAGCATTACGTTCTGTTATTATCAATTCTATCAATCAGGGTTTCAATCAGGGTTTCAATTCTGGTTTGCAATCTGAGGCATATGTCCTGAATTAAAGTGGGTTATGCTGTGGCAGCAACCATGGCTGGTGAATGCCGCATGCAATCTGCCCGGAGAGGATCGTCACACTACCAGCGCCAGACTTCAAACAGTACGGAGGTCTCCCAACGTCACTCGTCTTTGGCTAAGATCCTTGTTTCATGAGGATTCTGATTGATTGGGCCATTCTTATCTAAGCTGGGCCAACACCACATTGCTTAGTGTGTTTTCCTATGGACCATATGGTAGTCTGAAGAGAAGGAGAGAGGAGCAATCGGTACCTAGAACCAGAATGTGCAAACACACAGATGTCAAACGGGAACTGACTCTGCGGGGCATACTGGCAGTGCTAGACATGATGACATGTTATATATAAAACAGGACAAATGACGCCTCGGAAGCAATATGTCAAATTATACATGTTTCCCAGTACAATACCAACAGCTCTACAAACCCAGAAAAACACTTTACATTCCCGACTTGCATTTGGTTTATTTTGGGAACATACATTCTCCATTAAAACAACAACAAACAAAATGACTTGTTTCGGTTTTCAAATCAAATACAAAGCTAGGTAAAAAAATAAATAATAATCATTTTGCTTTCTAAATTTGATCAAATGCGATCAAAGCCAATTAAAATAAACATAAAACAACAACACTACTTTTCCCTTTGTTAGTCAATCTTCATATTTCTCTTTAATCTATATTATGAAGGGGAGAGGAGAGCAGTGCTGAGTGTGATAAGCTGGAGAGAAAGTCCTAAACAAGGAAAGAAATGGAGAGGGGGAGAGTTAGAGAGATATATAACTCTCCTAAGTGCCCTCTACTGTTGTCAAAGGAACGGCTAGAGGCTGAGATGCTGTCTGTGTGCCCTGTGCTGAAGTGCTGTCTGTGTGCCCTGTGCTGAAGTGCTGTCTGTGTGCCCTGTGCTGAAGTGCTGTCTGTGTGCCCTGTGCTGAAGTGCTGTCTGTGTGCCCTGTGCTGAGATGCTGTCTGTGTGCCCTGTGCTGAAGTGCTGTCTGTGCTGAAGTGCTGTCTGTGTGCCCTGTGCTGAAGTGCTGTCTGTGTGCCCTGTGCTGAAGTGCTGTCTGTGTGCCCTGTGCTGAGGTGCTGTCTGCGTGCACCATGCTGAGGTGCTGTCTGCGTGTACCATGCGGAGGTGCTGTCTGCGTGCACCATGCTGAGGTGCTGTCTGCGTGTACCATGCGGAGGTGCTGTCTGCGTGCACCATGCTGAGGTGCTGTCTGCCTGTACCATGCGGAGGTGCTGTCTGCGTGCACCATGCCGAGGTGCTCCAAACCAATAAGGAGCTTCCATGTCAATCGGTCCCAGTTGCTGCTGTTTTGCACAGGCAACTATTAAAAGACAGCACATGTGCATCCTGAGAAGACACTAGTGCACCTCCCGTATCCCATTCTGTATCGAGTTGTCCTATACAGTGCCTTGCGAAAGTATTCGGCCCCCTTGAACCTTTTGCCACATTTCAGGCTTCAAACATAAAGATATAAAACTGTATTTTTTTGTGAAGAATCAACAACAAGTGGGACACAATCATGAAGTGGAACGACATTTATTGGATATTTCAAACTTTTTTAACAAATCAAAAACTGAAAAATTGGGCGTGCAAAATTATTCAGCCCCCTTAAGTTAATACTTTGTAGCACCACCTTTTGCTGCGATTACAGCTGTAAGTCGCTTGGGGTATGTCTCTATCAGTTTTGCACATAGAGAGACTGAAATGTTTTCCCATTCCTCCTTGCAAAACAGCTCGAGCTCAGTGAGGTTGGATGGAGAGCATTTGTGAACAGCAGTTTTCAGTTCTTTCCACAGATTCTCGATTGGATTCAGGTCTGGACTTTGACTTGGCCATTCTAACACCTGGATATGTTTATTTTTGAACCATTCCATTGTAGATTTTGCTTTATGTTTTGGATCATTGTCTTGTTGGAAGACAAATCTCCGTCCCAGTCTCAGGTCTTTTGCAGACTCCATCAGCTTTTCTTCCAGAATGGTCCTGTATTTGGCTCCATCCATCTTCCCATCAATTTTAACCATCTTCCCTGTCCATGCTGAAGAAAAGCAGGCCCAAACCATGATGCTGCCACCACCATGTTTGACAGTGGGGATGGTGTGTTCAGCTGTGTTGCTTTTACGCCAAACATAACGTTTTGCATTGTTGCCAAAAAGTTCAATTTTGGTTTCATCTGACCAGAGCACCTTCTTCCACATGTTTGGTGTGTCTCCCAAGTGGCTTGTGGCAAACTTTAAACAACACATTTTATGGATATCTTTAAGAAATGGCTTTCTTCTTGCCACTCTTCCATAAAGGCCAGATTTGTGCAATATACGACTGATTGTTGTCCTATGGACAGCGTCTCCCACCTCAGCTGTAGATCTCTGCAGTTCATCCAGAGTGATCATGGGCCTCTTGGCTGCATCTCTGATCAGTCTTCTCCTTGTATGAGCTGAACGTTTAGAGGGACGGCCAGGTCTTGGTAGATTTGCAGTGGTCTGATACTCCTTCCATTTCAATATTATCGCTTGCACAGTGCTCCTTGGGATGTTTAAAGCTTGGGAAATCTTTTTGTATCCAAATCCGTCTTTAAACTTCTTCACAACAGTATCTCGGACCTGCCTGGTGTGTTCCTTGTTCTTCATGATGCTTTCTGCGCTTTTAACGGACCTCTGAGACTATCACAGTGCAGGTGCATTTATACGGAGACTTGATTACACACAGGTGGATTGTATTTATCATCATTAGTCATTTAGGTCAACATTGGATCATTCAGAGATCCTCACTGAACTTCTGGAGAGAGTTTGCTGCACTGAAAGTAAAGGGGCTGAATAATTTTGCACGCCCAATTTTTCAGTTTTTGAATTGTTAAAAAAGTTTGAAATATCCAATAAATGTCGTTCCACTTCATGATTGTGTCCCACTTGTTGTTGATTCTTCACAAAAAAATACAGTTTTATATATTTATGTTTGAAGCCTGAAATGTGGCAAAAGGTCGCAAAGTTCAAGGGGGCCGAATACTTTCGCAAGGCACTGTATATCAGAAGTGAACTGAATTTCTAATGGAAGAACCCACATACATTACATTCAACGTTCAGACATTCTTCTCACACAGTGCTACAGTGTGCCTCTCACCAGTTGAGCCTGCAGTTGGAGGATCAGCTCGTCCTTCTCCCTCAGCTGCAGCACCAGAGCCTCTTCCCTCCCCGGCTCCTGGAATGAAGAGCAGAGAAAGTCACACACTACTTCAGGAGGATACACAGGGGAAGGTGAACACTGAGCATAGAGCCACCACATTTTTAATTGTACCTTTATTTAACTAGGTAAGTCAAGTTAAGAACAAATGTTTATTTACAATGACGGCCTACCCTGGCTAAACCCTAACCTGGACGACGCTGGGCCAATTGTACGCCGCCCTATGGGACCCACAATCACGGCCGGTTGTGACACAGCCTGGAATCAAACCAGGATCTGTAGTGACGCATCTAGCACTGAGATGCAGTGCCTTAGACCGCCGCGCCACTTGGGAACCACCACACTCGGGAGCCAACCACATCACTACCATAGAAGAGAAGGTAATGTCTAGAATGTGGAGTCAGAACACAGGCCACTGTATTGTGGAGTCAGAACACAGGCCACTGTATTGTGGAGTCAGAACACAGGCCCCTGTATTGTGGAGTCAGAACACAGGCCACTGTATTGTGGAGTCAGAACACAGGCCACTGTATTGTGGAGTCAGAACACAGGCCCCTGTATTGTGGAGTCAGAACACAGGCCACTGTATTGTGGAGTCAGAACACAGGCCACTGTATTGTGGAGTCAGAACACAGGCCCCTGTATTGTGGAGTCAGAACACAGGCCACTGTATTGTGGAGTCAGAACACAGGCCCCTGTATTGTGGAGTCAGAACACAGGCCACTGTATTGTGGAGTCAGAACACAGGCCACTGTATTGTGGAGTCAGAACACAGGCCCCTGTATTGTGGAGTCAGAACACAGGCCACTGTATTGTGGAGTCAGAACACAGGCCACTGTATTGTGGAGTCAGAACACAGGCCCCTGTATTGTGGAGTCAGAACACAGGCCACTGTATTGTGGAGTCAGAACACAGGCCCCTGTATTGTGGAGTCAGAACACAGGCCACTGTATTGTGGAGTCAGAACACAGGCCACTGTATTGTGGAGTCAGAACACAGGCCCCTGTATTGTGGAGTCAGAACACAGGCCACTGTATTGTGGAGTCAGAACACAGGCCACTGTATTGTGGAGTCAGAACACAGGCCCCTGTATTGTGGAGTCAGAACACAGGCCACTGTATTGTGGAGTCAGAACACAGGCCACTGTATTATGGAACAGGGGAAGTGGGGAGCAGGACAGAAAGAGAGGGGGGAGAGCAGGGTGAAGAGTGTGTGTACAGTATGTGCTCTCCCTCTGGTAAACTTAAGATGAACTATGGCTGCATCACAGCAAATACAGCACTTCTTTCTCCATGACCTTGTCTGGTCAGCAGCCAGTAAGGGGAGGCAGGCCCTAGCAACCATATATGGCCAACGCTCTAACCACAACGCTCTACCTGCCGCCCCGATTATAAACTGGTTAACAACAATATTAGAGCAGTAAAAACAAATGTTTTGTCATAGCCGTGGTATTCAGTCTGATATACCATGGCTGTCAGCCAATCAGCATTCAGGGTTTTAAATACCCAGTTAATAAATAAACAACAATAGAACTCTGCGGTCTACGTGACCCAATGTTTCAAATCTGAATAGGCTTAGTGCCTTCTGTTGCTTTATGCCTGTTGTTTTCTTTGGGTTTTTCCTAACACAACATCAAATCCCCGTCGGCCATTGTTTTCTGACCCTCTGTTACTCTCAAATAACCCCCCCCCCCACGAAAAAAAAACATGCGTGGGCGAAAAGTTTGTCTCTTTCTGAAACAGACCTTGTCATATTAGTCCGATAATGCCATGGAAGCCTGTGTTTTTGTCTTCCGTGGTGGGGTCGCGTCCTGAGGAGGTCACACAGAGTAAACAGGGAACTGTAACATCCTCTAAACCCGCCGCCTGAGGGGAATCCTTAAATCTGTCTTCATTAGAGATGTTCACGGACAGGCACTTTATCTGCACATTACCATAGAGGAGGGAGAGAGAGACAGACAGAGCGAGACTGGGTCCCCAGCCCAACCCACCCTCGCCACCCCTATGAATATACAACAGAACACGTAGGCAGCCTCTCTCCCTCCCCACAATGAGCCTGACCACCCAAGGTTAACAAAGTTGGGCTGAATGTCTGTATAGTGACCCTATTGGTCAGCCTAATTCGCAGTGAGGGTAGAATGTTTACAGCAAATGTGGCCGGGCCCTGGGCAAAAACAGCAGTAGGCACGCACACACACACACACACCTTAACAGCACCTCAAGGAGACAGCCAGGCTGCGGAAGGTTTCTAAGAGTTCAGGTTTATCTGCAGCCTCACCCGGCCTCTGGACAGGATGTCAGAAAGTGTTGCCTTTCCTGCCACTTCTTTGTACAGAGACAACACAAAAGGTTACGCGGAACACGTCAGGCGATGGATGAGCTTGGCATTCCGCTGCGATCACTCCATCCAAGGAGGAGTGACGAGAGAGCGCCCGCCATGCCGCTGCCTGCTCCCATTCCCCAGTCGTACGCCGGCACTGTGCTCTCCACGGGAGCCGCTTTCCAAGGGCGCTAATTATAAAAAGGCAGGGATAGCAAATGTTCGCTAAAGGAAGTTTTGCTCAAAGTAGGACAAGGAGTGACATGGTTTCGTCTCAGGTGGGTTCCAGGGCTTTATTTTTAAACTCCGATTTTTCTGGAACGGCAGGACGAGTCCCACCACTCTCCCCTTTCATCCGACAATGTCAGATGCATGGGCTCTCTCTCTCTCTCTCTCGGAGGAGGAGGAGGAGATGGACCAGAGCGTCACATGGCGCTCCTTCTGCATAGTGTTCCTGCTCCTGCTGGTGCGGCTGCTCCATGTAGGTCAGTAAAGAGGTCACAAACACACACACACACCCACACCCACACACATAAACCTAATTTCCACTCATGTGCTCTTAACTCCACAAGCGACACAAAAACTCTGCTGCCAACCACCAAACTAAATCACCTTTCTCTTAGAAAACCCTGACAAAAGCCCATTTGATAAATCCTCCACTGCCACCCCGAGACTTCCCCAAAGGGATTCATTAATAAGATCATCTCATCTAGATCAAATTCCACTGATGCAATGAGGGAGAAAGGCTCAGGTTGCTGTGGCACTTTAAGGTGCAGACGGACTGGAACAGGTTTTTGATCTTTTAAAGAACTGCAGGTGGTAGAAAACACATCTAAATGTGTCCAGACTGGAGAAAGCTTTAGAGGTTTATTATACAGCACGGTCGAGATACAGTGGGGAGAACAAGTATTTGATACACTGCCAATTTTGCAGGTTTTCCTACTTACAAAGCATGTAGAGGTCTGTAATTTTTTATCATAGGTACATTTCAACTGTGAGAGACGGAATCTAAAACAAAAATCCAGAAAATCACATTGTATGATTTTTAAGTAATTAATTTGCATTTTATTGCATGACATAAGTATTTGATCACCAACCAACCAGTAAGAATTCCGGCTCTCACAGACCTGTTAGTTTTTCTTTAAGAAGCCCTCCTGTTCTCCACTCATTACCTGTATTAACTGCACCTGTTTGAACTCGTTACCTGTATAAAAGACACCTGTCCACACACTCAATCAGACTCCAACCTCTCCACAATGGCCAAGACCAGAGAGCTGTGTAAGGACATCAGGGATAACATTGTAGACCTGCACAAGGCTGGGATGGGCTACAGGACAATAGGCAAGCAGCTTGGTGAGAAGGCAACAACTGTTGCCGCAATTATTCGACAATGGAAGAGGTTCAAGATGACGGTCAATCACCCTTGGTCTGGGGCTCCATGCAAGATCTCACCCTGTGGGGCATCAATGATCATGAAGAAGGTGAGGGATCAGCCCAGAACTACACGGCAGGACCTGGTCAATGACCTGAAGAGAGCTGGGACCACAGTCTCAAAGAAAACCATTAGTAACACACTACGCCGTCATGGATTAAAATCCTGCAGCGCACGCAAGGTCCCCCTGTTCAAGCCAGCGCATGTCCAGGCCCGTCTGATGTTTGCCAATGACCATCTGGATGATCCAGAGGAGGAATGGGAGAAGGTCATGTGGTCTGATGAGACAAAAATAGAGCCTTTTGGTCTAAACTCCACTCGCCGTGTTAGGAGGAAGAAGAAGGATGAGTACAACCCCAAGAACACCATCCCAACTGTGAAGCATGGAGGTGGAATCATCATTCTTTGGAGATGCTTTTCTGCAAAGGGGACAGGACGACTGCACCGTATTGAGGGGAGGATGGATGGGGCCATGTATCGCGAGATCTTGGCCAACAACCTCCTTCCCTCAGTAAGAGCATTGAAGATGGGTCGTGGCTGGGTCTTCCAGCATGACAGCGACCCGAAACACACAGCCAGGGCAACTAAGGAGTGGCTCCGTAAGAAGCATCTCAAGGTCCTGGAGTGGACTAGCCAGTCTCCAGACCTGAACCCAAAAGAAAATCTTTGGAGGGAGCTGAAAGTCCGTATTGCCCAGCGACAGCCCCGAAACCTGAAGGATCTGAAGAAGGTCTGTATGGAGGAGTGGGCCAAAATCCCTGCTGCAGTGTGTGCAAACCTGGTCAAGAACTGCAGGAAACGTATGATGTCTGTAATTGCAAACAAAGGTTTCTGTACCAAATATTAAGTTCTGCTTTTCTGATGTATCAAATACTTATGTCATGCAATAAAATGCAAATGAATTACTTAAAAATCATACAATGTGATTTCCTGGATTTTTGTTTTAAAATGCAAATGAATTACTTAAAAATCATACAATGTGATTTCCTGGATTTTTGTTTTAGATTCCGTCTCTCACAGTTGAAGTGTACCTATGATACAAATTACAGACCTCTTTGCTTTGTAAGTAGGAAAAACCTGCAAAATCGGCAGTGTATCAAATACTTGTTCTCCCCACTATAGATACCCCTTGTGGTTGAGCTTTGAGGAGGTGATCTGTTAGCTGTGAAAAAACCATTACCTTGAGGGGCAGTGACTTCTCACTACAAGGGCTGATGGGGAGAGAATGAAGGATGCTTGCAGGGCTTGTGTCAGTGCTCTGAGGGAGAGAGGTGACATTCAGAAATGTTATTGTTATATTTGCAATAACATGCACACATCCTAAAACGATTACATTCTTAATTTATTATTTAAATAAAACATATTATTTTGAGGTGAGAGGATAACATGTCAATAGGAATATGATAAATATACTGTAACAGGAAGTTGTTACAGACAGTACAGACAGGAGAAAGACTGTTACAACACTGACAGTGACATCAAGACTATCGTACAGCGTCTCATCACATCCAGGTTCAGTTATACATCTATTATCATGCTTCAATATATAGAATATCCTAACTCTAACAGGGTAATCATCTTCAGATATTATGTGATTGGATGCCCTTAAAGTGAAGCAGTGGGTATTGGGCACTTACAGGTGCAGTATATATAGTCAGACAGACTAGTCCGACCCAGAATGTTTGAACTTTGATCAATGTGTATCCCCACATGCATGTTTAAGGTCACATTTATCCTACAGGCTGGCGTAGAAATGTCCAGACAATTAGATAAGGTTCAGTTAAAACCCATTTCAATTTCGGAATGGCGCTGCCTGAAAGCATTCATTTGAATAACGTTTTATTTGAGGTGCCAGAGCTCAGTGACCAGAGATGATAAATTAATAACGTAGCCCCCAGCCCACTTTGATACACTTTAATCATACTGAAATCAGAAATCAAGAATTGAAATGCTTAAAATAACTAAAGGCATTTTACCCCCTTTAAACTTGGCATTCAAAAGGGTATTTTCAGAGCCTCTGTGAAAAGCATTCGGTGCAATAATGTTTTTTTTTTTGCCTGAGCAGAAAGGCCCAGAGCCTCTGTGTTTTATCCAATATTAGACTGTTTTATTCTGTATGTGTAAAGGATGAAACACCACAAGAGGAGGAGAAAAGCGTATAACAGAGAATAAGACAATGTCTCGCTCGAATCAGCTTGTGATCTGTTTGCGTTCGTTTGGATCTCAGTTTAAACACAACAGGAGGCAGATGCTACTAGAGGGAGGTGTCATCCAATAACAACACAGGGAGATGTGAATTACAGCTGTCTTGTCACCAAATAATATATTCAGACTGTTACGGTCTTTTTGCCAGAGCAGCCGCTTGGTACTGTAGGACTGGGTCTTGTCCATGGCCATTGTAAAATGGATTGCAAGAAATTAAATGTTAACCAAACACCATGGAATCTGCTGGGACGATAGCAATGTGTGATTTCTCGTCTAATCAGCCATTACACAAATAGCTAATCACTTTATAATAGTTGGATGTAATTTGATTGCGTTTCTTTAGCCACTCCAGATACTATCCATTCCCAGAATCAAAACCCTCATTAAATAAACAAAGGCGTTTAAAAAGCTGTGGAGGGCACGGCGTCGGGTGAGGCTTTAACAAGCTCCCAGCTTCCCTGAGTGACAACGCCAAAAGCTCATAGTTATTCAAATAAACAAATGTAAGTACATGTTGTTGAGGTTTAAAAATACCATGTTCGGGCCTTTGATAGAGGAGAATACCGGTAGATGAAGGCTGGCTGGTCTGCTGCTGGGGCATCTACCATTCTGATGTAGGCTACATCACATGTTGCTCTCAATTGGGTGATTAATGCCATTGACTAGGGTCTTTGTTATGCTCATGGGTAAGTTTCTATCAATGGCTATGTGGTCATCAATTAAACTTGCAGGGAAAACCCTTGAAATTGATGATGCATTCATGGGTCATGTCACCCCTCCCTCCCTCCACTGTCACCCCCTCCCTCCCTCCATGCTCCCTCCACCCCCCCTCCATCTACACTCATTCCCTCCACGCTCCCTCCCTCCCTTCCCTCCCTCCAGTCACTCCCTCCCCCCTCCCTTCCTCCCATCATCCTCCGCCACCCCCCCCCCCCCCCTCACTCCACCCTCTCCCCTTCTCCTCACCACCCTCCCTCCCTCCAAAACTGGTGTAACGTGAGACAGGTGGTCCTACTGTAGCCTACCTCCTGCAGGGTCCTCCGGAGGCGCAGCAGCAGGGTCTTGACGGAGGTGCAGTCTTGTTGCATCAGCCTAAGGGGCAGTGCCTCTAGCCCCGGGGCCTCGTCCTCCCGGCCCAGGCACCAGTCAGCAGGCAGCAGGGTAGTGGGCCGGCTCGGCTCCCTGGAACACAAGCACAGAACCACCGTCACACCTGTGCGCAAGCACAAACACACACACACACACACACACACACACGCTTACTTAAAAGCGGGCCATATTCAAAGATACAGTACATCCTAAGTTAAAATAAGATTAAGCCATTTAGCAAATTATTTTATCCAGAGCGACATACAGGGCTCCGAGTGGCGCAGCAGTCTAAGGCACTGCATCTCGGAACTAGGGGCGTTACTACAGACCCTGATTAGATTCCAGGCTGTATCACAACCGACCGTGATTTGGAGTCCCATAGGGCGGCGCACAATTGGCCCAGCGTTGTCCGTGTTAGGGTTTGGCAGGTGGTAGGCCGTCATTGTAAATAAGAATTTGTTATGAACTGACTTGCTTAGTTAAATAAAGGTTAAATAAAAAATACAATCATGCTTGCATACATTTTTTGGACAGGTGGTCTCGGGATTTGAAACCACTATCCTGGAGTTGAAAGCGCAGACAGAAATATAAAGTAAGAAATATGTTAAAGACTAATAACAATTACTTCTACAATTCAAAACAGAAACTAGACTCACACAGAAACTAGATTCTCAACTGGACTGGTTCAGATTGTCAGTTGTGTTCAGATTTTAGAACCATGGAACCTGTTCACAGCAGAGAATCTGAATAGTTTAGTTGAGTCTAGATTTTCTCCAATGGTCGGTGTGAAATCTGTCTGATGATAAAACCCCTCATCATGCAGCCAAGGAGGTCCAGGTGTCACTTCAGAGCTGCTCCACACAACGCAGCTGAGAAAATTAACCACGTCTGCCAATATCAAGTGGATCTACTTCCTCGTGTGAGATGGTACTTCATTCCGACAGGACAGGAGCCGTGATTCATTACTTCCTATCAGCAATTGCCATCGCAGATATCCTTTGTCTACACAGGTATAAAAGGAATCTCTTGTTGAGCGTTCCTCGTCAAACAAGATCGACTGTGGTAATTAGTGATATTGCTTCAGAGACTTCCACCTGACCAGAGCAATGAGAGATGAAGGTGTCCAGATAACCTTATCCACAGATGAAGCCTCCATTTTAGTTCCTTATCCTCCTTTATTTCACTTTATTATCCTCTTGTGCAAAATGGAGATGTAACCAAGGGGATTTAAATGTTTTGCTTGCAAATGAAACTGACTGCAACCCCAAATCCCCTCCAATTGTATTAATTGGAGAGGATTTCTTCCTTCGCAGACAATCGAGGCCATTGTGGTGAAGAAGACCATGTGTAAATTGGATACATAAGACAGTCGTTGAAAGCTAAGCAAGTGTCCCTGCTTGTGTATTTAGAGTAAGTTCTGTTTTCCATCATCAACAACAACAAAACATTGTCCAATTCATGTGAAGTTGTAGAATAAACAACTACAGTTCTACACTGACATTTTCATATCTGCTAGATAGCTGTTGACATTTTCATATCTGCTAGCTAGCTGTTGACATTTTCATATCTGCTAGCTAGCTGTTGACATTTTCATATCTGCTAGCTGTTGACATGTTCATATCTGCTAGCTAGCTGTTGACATGTTCATATCTGCTAGCTAGCTGTTGACATTTTCATATCTGCTAGCTGTTGACATGTTCATGTCTGCTAGCAAGCTGTTGACATGTTCATATCTGCTAGCTAGCTGTTGACATGTTGATATCTGCTAGCTAGCTGTTGACATGTTGATATCTGCTAGCTAGCTGTTGACATGTTGATATCTGCTAGCTAGCTGTTGACATGTTGATATCTGCTAGCTAGCTGTTGACATGTTCATATCTGCTAGCTGTTGACATGTTCATATCTGCTAACTAGCTGTTGACATGTTCATATCTGCTAACTAGCTGTTGACATGTTCATATCTGCTAGCTGTTGACATGTTGATATCTGCTAGCTAGCTGTTGACATGTTCATATCTGCTAGCTAGCTGTTGACATGTTCATATCTGCTAGCTGTTGACATGTTAATATCTGCTAGCTAGCTGTTGACATGTTCATATCGGCTAGCTAGCTGTTGACATGTTCATATCTGCTAACTAGCTGTTGACATGTTGATATTTGCTAGCTAGCTGTTGACATGTTCATATCTGCTAGCTGTTGACATGTTCATATCTGCTAACTAGCTGTTGACATGTTGATATCTGCTAGCTAGCTGTTGACGTGTTCATATCTGCTAGCTGTTGACATGTTCATATCTGCTAGCTAGCTGTTGACATTTTTGATACTACTGTGATACTTTGATACTACTACTCAAACGCTTGAAGACATTTTCAAAAGGTGAGTACAAAAACACCAAAGCGATTTCTAAAAACAGACAACAGAAAGAGAGTTAGCGGGCTGCATGCAAAAACCAGGAAGGAAGCCTCATTATAAACAGTATCCATAACACTTAAACCAGGCGAGTTTCAGCACTGAAATAAAGATGCATTCACTAATGCAGTAATGGCACCTATAAAACTACAAAATGAACATCGGCTTGATGAAATCATCAAGACAAGCGTTTTGTTGGGAAAACTAATAGCAAATAAATGCCTGAGAATATAAGGCATTGACGTAGGTAGGACAGTTGGGCTAGCAAAAAGAAGCCCTCCCAATCCCATGGAAATTACAGTTGGGTTTTAAAGACCGGAGACTTGAACAGAGCTCCTGACTGATGACACAATCCATCACACAGGCCTCCTCTGACTTCCTGTCTGTCGACCAATCACGCAGGCCAGATGGAGAGGGTCTCCCTCTCCTGAGTTTCTCTCTCCAAATACAAACACACAAACTATAGATTTCAGAAAGGCAGAGGAGTCAAAAACGTCTAGAGAAAAAAAACATGTTTGCTTCACAGAACATTAAGCATAATTTGCTCAAGGGGATGTGAGGGAGTTGCAGAGGTTGGTTCTGTTGTGTTCTGTGTTGTTTTATGGTGTTCCGTGTGTGTTGGAGCCAAGGAGGCCTCACATCTCAGTGAGTTACAGGTTAGACACACGTACACGGCTGCAGACAGTCTCAGTGAGTTACAGGGTAGACACACACACACGGCTGCAGACAGTCTCAGTGAGTTACAGGGTAGACACGCACACGGCTGCAGACAGTCTCAGTGAGTTACAGGGTAGACACACGCACACGGCTGCAGACAGTCTCAGTGAGTTACAGGGTAGACAAACGCACACGGCTGCAGACAGTCTCAGTGAGTTACAGGGTAGACACACGCACACGGCTACAGACAGTCTCCTCAGCAGAAGATGAATTCTCTACAGGAGGGTGGGGGGTGGAGATTTCTCGCCAATGGATGATCAATATGATTAATTTGTCAAGGCTGTGGATTAGGGATAATAGTAAGTGTTCTCTGATCTGGTTCTGGGTGTCTGTGCTGTACTCTGTAGGCCTGTAATGGTAGCTAATGTAACGCTGTTCCGTACACATTTTACGTACTGCGGCATTCAAACATGGCAGCAATGAAAACAAATGGGACTGTAGCAACTTTGTTGGCATCAAAATCCGGGCAGAACAGACTTGCTTGGGGCAAGAAACACGAGTAATGGACCTTAGACCTGTCATCAAGGCAAAGGGTGGCTACTTTGAAGAATCTAAAATATATTTTTGATTTGTTTAACACTTTTTTGGTTACTACATGATTCCATATGTGTTATTTCATAGGGGAAATCTGTCCCTTTGGTCTGATGAGTCCAAATGAGTCTGTGTAAGATGCAGAGTATTTATGAACGGATGATCTCCACATGTGTGGTTCCCACCGTGAAGCATGGAGGAGGAGGTGTGATGGTGCTTTGTAAGGGCTATTTGACCAAGAAGGAGAGTGATGGAGTGCTGCATTAGATGACCTGGCCTCCACAATCACCCGACCTCAACCCAACTAAAATGGTTTGGGAAGAGTTGGAACACAGAGTAAAGCAAAAACAGCCAACAAGTGCTCAGCATATATGGGAACTCCTTCAAGACTGTTGGAAAATCATTCCATGTGAAGCTGGTTGAGATATTGTCAAGAGTGTGCAAAGCTGTCATCAAGGCAAAGGGTGGCTACTTTGAAGAATCTAAAATATATTTTTGATTTGTTTAACACTTTTTTGGTTACTACATGATTCCATGTGTTATTTCATAGTTTTAATGTCTTAACTATTATTCTACACTGTAGAAAATAGTAAAACATTTGTGTGTGGTACTGTATATTACTAATTGCACCTGTGGACTACCATCATCACCTGTAAATAAAATAACAACTTGTGCACCTGATCCTGCAACATTTCTGCCCTTACGACTACATCAAGGTCTCTATTAGACACTCCCAGACAGAAAAACACAGCAGGCCACATACTTCAATTCTCCCCAGGTTGATGGGTAAACCATTTGGAAAATGAGGTGTTGTCGTGCTTTCCAGGAAGTAGCTATTTTCCCCAAAATGCGTGTTGTTGCCCCCAGTTAGATGGTATAAGGGAAAGTGTCCTTTATTATCCTCCATCTAGCCAGGATTGTGCCAAAGTCACAGACTTGTGGTAATTGTAGTTGTGTGTATCCTCCCTTTTATTGGATCCTTTCTTTTAAATCTTTGACTAGGGACTGTCTGTCTGTGTGTCTGTGTGTCTGTGTGTCTGTCTGTCTGTCTGTCTGTCTGTCTGTCTGTCGGTCGGTCGGTCTGTCTGTCTGTCTGTCTGTGTCTACGTGTGTCTACGTATGTGATACATGATATCTGGGACAGCTCTTGGCACGGGATGACCAGCAAAACTGTCAAACTCTGTGTCTTATTAGGGCCTGATGTGCTTCTGCTCCAAGCCATTTCTGTTGATTTGTTTACTCTAAGATGTTGGGGCCTGTTTACCATTTACAAGCCCTAAAGCCTCTTAAAGTCAGCGAGGGCATTAGCCTACTAGTCATGACATACACAGACTGTAAAGTAACGCAAAAAAACTTGCAACGCTCGACTCTCCGTGCCTCCGTCACAATGCAATGTGTGCATTAAAACAACGAAAAACCAAGATGGTAGAAGACATAAATGCTGTTTAGAAATGACCAAGGTCATCCCAACAAATGCACCACCTCTGTAAATCACGGGTTGGTCGGTGCTGAGAGGACAGAGGATGATGAGTCTCATATCTAGGCCAGGTTTCAGGACTTCCTCCAACAGTAATGATCTGTACACACAAGACCGCGGTGCCAACATGTGTGTGCTCCTGTATGTGTGGCGCCGCTCTCTCCTGTCACTGGGCATCAAGATGAGGAGTTTGTCGTCAGGGTACACCTGCGATTCCACCGCCGGCATAATCTTTAAAACGCTACATCATTGCCACATATGCCCGTCTTAGTTCAGTGCAATTATCTCAAATGAGAGAGAAAGCGCGTGAGAGAAGTCAAATGAGAGAAAGAAAGCAATTACTCTGTTTTTTATTTTGTTGAACAACAAAAACAAAGACGTTGGCTGATGCCTGGCAGGTAGTGGCAGGAGAGATTCAGAAGACTCTCTACGGGCTCAATTAACCAATGGCTGCTGTCAAACAGTCACTGGTTTGACCCTATAAATTGATCTGGACCCCATCTAGTGTGTGCGTGCCCTTCGCTTGGCCAATATGTCTTTTGAATAGTGATGAGGCACCGTGAAAGGCCCGAGACAGTTCTCATGGCAACAAGCAAACACTGAAAGTGTCAAAATTAGAATCCTCATATGATTCTGTCTCATACTGTAATTTCCTACTAGACCCTCCTCTGTTGACTGATTCATTATTGTTTACTTACATGCAAAGGATGATGGGAAAACAGAATAACAGATGCAGCCATAGTTTATCAGAGAGACATCAATAAATCAGCAAATATCCTGAGGGTGAAATTCTAAGGAGGTAGAAACAAATGTCATGTGACTGAACAGAGGGGAAAACTTTACTTTTCTGCTTCTGGGGCCCTCCAGTTCTGGAGCTGTAAGACCTTGCACTGAGGTTGGCCCTGTCTCTGACAGTACACTGTGCAAAATCATTCCAAGCTCTGATTGGAAGAGAACATTTTGATTTCTTTCCAGGTAGTCTCCAGGGTGGCATTCATTGGGGCACACACGTTTCAAAATGTTTAAGAACCCAAAAACGAAGTCGAGAATTTCAGATAGCACTTCCTAGTTTTGTGGGAAAGGTTTTAAGATAGTTCTAACTAACGCACCACCTCCAACACAGAAACAACGATGAAACGCAGCATCAGGAAGAAAAAAACATTCTGAGAAATTCTGTGTCTGAATTCTCCAGAAGTGAAGAAAAAAATAAACGCCGGCCACAGGAGAGCATGGCTAGACAAAGTAATAATCTACATCCAAGACTTGTCTGGCACGAACAATGAAACTGAAGGGAATATCAAACTACACTGCAAACCTTTATTGCACACACAAATGTATTAAATCAATATTTCCCTGTTGTGATGGTTCATATCTGTGGGGTGCACACACAAGACATGTTACACATTAAGGTAATACTCTGCATCAGCATGTTAGGCTAGGCCACGTCAAAAGGCTTCTCTAATAAAAATGATTAAGATAGCAATGATTTTGTTGCAATAAGACTTTTATCGATGCCTGTTCGTATCTCTCATTGTTTTACCTAATCAGTTCCAACCCTGGAAGGAAGCATTTGGTGCTAATGGCTTCATATAAAGAGCAATGGGACTTTATGTCCATTCTGTTCACGAGCTTTAATATGAGCTTTTTTTCCTTCCTGCATGAAAGAGCAGTGACTGCTCACAGTTGGGATGTGCCAGGGATACAGTACCTTCGGAAAGTATTCAGACTCCTTCACTTTTACCACAATTCATTACAGCCTTTATTTTTTTTCTCATCAATCTACAGACAATACCCCATAATGACAAAGCAAAAACTGGTTTTTAGAACTGTTCTCAAAATTTCTGAAATATCACATTTACATAAGTAATCAGACCCTTTACACAGTACTTTCTTGAAGCACCTTTGGCAGCAATTACAGCCTCGAGTCTTCTTGGGTACGAACCTACAAGCTTGGCACACCTGTATTTGGGGAGTTTTCTCCCATTCTTCTCAGCAGATCCTGCAAGCTCTGTCAGGTTGGATGGGGAGCGTCGCTGCACAGCAAATTTTTAGGTCTCACAAGAAATGTTAGATCGGGTTCAAGTTCGGACGCCGGCTGGGCCTCTCAAGGACATTCAGAGACTTGTCCCGAAGCCACTCCTGTGATGTCTTGGCTGTGTGCTTAGGGTCATTGTCATGTTGGAAGGTGAACCTTCACCCCAGTCTGGAGTAGGTTTTCATCAAGGATCTCGCTGTACTTTGCTCCGTTCATCTTTCCCTCGATTCCGACTAGTATCCCTGTCCCTGCTGAACAAAATCCCCACAGCATGATGCTGCCACCACCGTGCTTCACCTTAGGGATGGTGCCAGGTTTCCTCCTGACGTGACGCTTGGCATTCAGGCCAAAGAGTTCGATCTTGGTTTCATCAGACCAGAGAATCTTGTTTCTCATGGTCTCAGAGTCTTTGGCAAATTCCAAGTGGGATGTCATGTGCCTTTTACTGAGGAGTGGCTTCTATCTGGCCACTACCATATAGGCCTGATTGGTGGAGATGGTTGTCCTTCTGGAAGGTTCTCCCATCTGCACAGAGCTCTCCAAGTGGGTTTATGCACTAAAAAAGCTCATGCATTACCATGGTAGCAATTGAAAGAACACATTGGAGATCATGGGGAAATGATTAGGCCAAAGTTGAGAACACAACAGTTCACCTGACACAAGACTGAATCCAAACATTGCACTGTTGATTTTATGTGCATTTTACATTTACTGTACTTTTCACAGAATTTTGTCAATAACAAAATCTGAAAATAGTCTGGATACATTCAGTTACATAATAAGAAGAATATTCAATACAATTTTGGAGCAGGAGAAAGATTAGAAAAAACTATTACTGAATGTGTCTCCAAGTGTCCTCATTCCTCCTCAAACTGCACATTTCCTCAGTTATTTCAATAAACATTTTGTAACACCCTGATCTGGTTCACCTGTCCCTGTGATTGTCTCCTCCCCCTCCAGGTGTTGCTCATTATCCCCAGTGTATATATCCCTGTGTTTCCTGTCTCTCTGTGCCAGTTCGTCTTGTTTGTCAAGTCAACCAGCATTTTTCCTTGCTCCTATTTTTCCCAGTCTCTGTTTGTTTCTAGTCCTCCTGGTTTCGACCCTTGCCTGTCCTGGCTTCGAACCCCACCTGCCTGACCACTCTGCCTGTTCTGACTAACAGCCTGACTATCCCCTTGTACTGTTTTGGACTCTGATCTGGTTTCTGACCCCTGCCTGTCTCTGACCTGCCTTTGCCTACTCCCTTTGTTATAATAAATATCGGAGCTCTACCATCTGCCTCCTGTGTCTGCATTTGGGTTTCGCCTTGTGCCCTTATTGTACGAACTGGCCATGACAGACCCAGCAGACTTGGACCAGCTCTGTCACGTTGTGTCCCTGCAGGGAGCCACCATTGGGAGGCATGAGGAGCTACTTTGGGACCTTTTGGAAGGGCTTCGTTCCCTGAAGGAATGTCACGACCAAGGATTCAAGGCGATAATGGAGAAAATCAGTGAATTAGCTCATAAGCAGCATGCCACATCTGAGACCTCCCAACCACCTAGTAACCTTCCTACTAGAGGTGGATTGGTTCAACCTATCCCAGCTCCCCTGGTACTTGCCGGGCGTTCCTTTCCCAGTGTTCTCATCTTCGAACTCTAGACTTCTTCATTCCTGTCGGACCGATCGAAGATAGCGTATTTAATCACGCTAATGTCTGTAAGGGCACTCTCCTGGGCAAAAGCTGTGTGGGAGCAGCATTCCGCTGTGTGCCAGAGCTTGGAGAAATATATGGCAGAAGGTTTTCAATTCTCTGGTGCCCGGGAGATAGGGCGGCTCAAAAACTACTGCAGGTACATCAGAACTCCTGTAGTGTGGCAGACCACGCAGTAGATTTTCGCACATTGGCCGCCGAGAGTTCCTGGAATCCGGAGGCTCTGTTCAACACCTTCCTCTATGGACTGTTGGAGTGGTTAAAGGACGAGCTCGCAGCTCAGGAAATACCACTGGACCTCGATTCCCTTATCGCCCATTCGATTAGGATTGATGGCCGCCTAGGAGAACGTCGTTGTGAGAGGAGGTCGGGGCTCGGGAACACTCGTTCGTCTGATGATGGCACTCGTCCTAAGGAATCCGGAAATCCCCGAAGTGTATATTTCCGAGGAGAGCCGAAAACACCCGAGGTTCCCCGAGAATCATCAACGACGGTGAGTTGGATACTCCTGAGCCTGTGCAATTGGGAAGAGCTAGGTTATAGGTTGGGGGAAGCTCACGTAGGCTGAGTGTACTGTGGAGGGGCAGGAGATTATATAGCTACCTAACCTGTTAGGAAACCCTTGTCTCTGGTAGGTACAAGTACTCTGGTGAGCCAGACTGGGAGTTCCATAATTCCCATCACCCTCACTCCTTTTTTTTATGCTTTTGCTGTGGGGAGACCAATCTAAGTCTCTCCGAGTGCTCATTGACTCTGGGGCTGATGAACGTTTTATGGATGCTATTATTGTTTCTGAACTTGGTATTCCCACTCAACTCCTCTCTGTCCCCATGGTTGCAAGGGCACTGGACGTCTGCTCAATTGGAAGAGTCACCCATAGTACAGTGCCCGTTAATTTACGAGTTTCAGGAAACCACAGTGAGACCACACAGTTCCTCCTCATTGCATCTCCCCATGTTCCTGTTGTCTTGTGATTTTCCTGGCTCCAAAAACACAACCCTGTTATTGACTGGACCACGAGCTCCATCCTGGGTTGGAGCCCATTTTGCCGTTCCCACTGTCTTAACGCAGCACAGCCGTCCCCGAGACGTCCTCCTCAGGGCGGTAGCAAGGCTTTGGATGTCTCTGCCATTCCCACTGAAGACCTCCTGGAAGTTTTCAGTAAGGCACGTGCTACTTCTCTTCCCCCGCACCGTCCTTATGATTGTGCCATTGATCTCCTTCCAGGCACCACACCACCTCGTGGTCAGCTATATTCTCTATCCGGGCCGGAGACCAAGTCTACTGGAGGAGTACATAGAGGAGTCTCTGGCTACTGGGCCCGTCCGTCCATCTGCATCTCCTGCCGGCGCAGGGTTTTTCTTTGTGGAGAAGAATGACAAGACCCTGTGTCCGAGCATTGACTACCGGGGTCTTAATGACATTACGATCAAGAATCGTTACCCCCTACCACTCCTCTCCTCGGCTTTTGAACCTCTCCAGGGGGCCACCATTTTTTCCAAGCTGGACCTTCGGAATGCATACCACCTGGTTCGGATAGGCGAAGGAGATGAGTGGAAGACAGCAATCAACACAGCCAGCGGTCATTATAAGTACCATGTCATGCCGTTTGGACTCACCAACACCCCCGCTGTCTTTCAGACTCTGGTAAACGATGTGCTCCGGGACATGCTAAACCATTTTGTGACGACTTACTGTTTTTTTCCCTGATCTGCCCAAGAACATGTTCTTCATGTCAGACAGGTCCTTCAGCACCTCCTGGAGAACCAATTGTTCGTGAAAGCCGAGAAGTGCGAGTTCCACCACTCGACAATCTGCTTTCTGGGATATGTCACTGCTGAGGGAAATGTCCAAATGGATATTGGAAAAGTGAAAGCAGTGGTAGATTGGCCTCATCCTAAATCCAGGGTGCAGTTACAACATTTTATGGGTTTCGCTAACTTCTACTGCTGTTTCATTCGGGGCTACAGTACCCTGGCGGCCCCCCTCTCTGCACTCACCTCTCCCAAAGTACCGTTCACATTGTCTCCAGCTGTCGACAGAGCCTTTGTGGACCTGAAGCATCAGTTCACCACAGCACCCATCTGGAACCGTTGCGTCAATTTGTTGTAGAAGTTGATGCTTCTGACATTGGAGTGGGGGCCATCATGTCCCAGCGATATGCCCAGGACCAAAAGCTTCATCCCTGTGCTTTCCTGTCCCATCGTCTCAATCCTGCAGAGAGGAACTACGACGTAGGCAACCGAGAACTCCTGGCAGTCGAGATGGCGTTGGAAGAGTGGAGGGACTGGCTGGAAGGAGCAGAACAGCCATTCTTGGTCTCCCTACCTTGCAGCCTCAGTGGGTTGGGGATTGAGAACCTGGTTTGCAAAGCACACCGTTCCCAGCCTGAACCTGAAGGGGGCCCGGCTAACCAGCTGTTTCTCCCTAACTCAGTCTGATCCCGGGTCCTGGAATGGGCCGTTCCTCCAGGCTGACCTGTCATCCAGGTTCCCGCCGTACCCTATAATTCCTCCGACAACGTTTCTGGTGGCCCATAATGGTTCCTGACATCTCTGCCTTCATCGCCGCGTGCGCGTCCATCTCTTGTTACCCCGTACCCTCCGTATTCACCCACCCTATGCTCAGAACAAGACTCTACGGCAAGCTCCTTCTGCAGCCACTACCGGTCCCTCATCGTCCCTGGTCCCATATCTCTCTGGACATTGTCACTGGGCTTCCACCGTCTGATGGCAACATCGTCATTCTGACGGTGGTAGATCAGTTCTCAAAGGCCTCTCCCCAAAATTCCCTCTGCCAAGGAAACGGCCCAGCTCATGGTGCAGCACGTCTTCCGGATCCATGGACTCCCGGTAGATATGGTTTCCGACCGGGGTCCTCAGTTCTCGTCTCAGTTCTGGAAGGCGTTCTGCACCCTTATTGGGGCGTCGGCCAGCCTATCCAATGGATTCCTTCCCCAATCAAACGGCCAGTCATAGCGGGCTAACCAGGACCTGGAGACCACCCTAAGATGCCTGATCTCAACCAACCCCACTAACTGGGTGGAGTATGCACTGGAACACTCTTCCCTGTTCCCTTTTTGAGTGCTCCATGGGATACCAGCCTCTACTCTTCCCAGAACAAGAACCGGAAGTCAACGTACCCATGGCCCAGATGTTCGTCCGCCACTGTCGATGTACCTGGAGACGAGCTCGGGTAGCACTTCTCAAGACCAACTCCAGGTATCGTCAACAAGCGGACCACCGCTGGACTCCAGCTCTCCACTACCGCATTAGGAAGAGGGTATGGCTGTCCACACACGACCTGCCCCTTCGAGAAGAGTCCTGCAAACTGTCCCCCCATTTCATTGGTCCTTTTCCCATCTCTAGAGTCCTTAGATCCACTGCTGTCCATCTCTTGTTACCCCGTACCCTCCGTATTCACCCTACTTTCCGTGTATAGGATTAAGCCCGTGTTATAATAAATATCAGAGCTCTACCATCTGCCTCCTGTGTCTGCATTTGGGTCTCGCCTTGTGCCCTTATACATTTATGACTCAAGGAAAAGAGCCTTGTACGATATGTTTTTTTGAGCTCTCCAGGCTTTCTCATTTATTCTTTTTTTATTTCACCTTTATTTAACCAGGTAGGCCAGTTGAGAACAAGTTCCTATTTACAACTGCGAACTGGCCAAGATAAAGCAAAGCAGCGCGACACAAACAACACAAAGTTACATATGGGATAAACAAACGTACAGTCAATAACACAATAGAAAAGTCTATATAATCATTGTGTGCAAATGTAGTATGATTAGGGAGGTAAGGCAATAAATAGGCCATAGTGGTGAAATAATTACAATTTAGCAATTAAACACTGGAGTGATAGATGTGCAGAAGATGAATGTGCAAGTAGAGATACTGGGGTGCAAAGGAGCAAAAAATAAATAACAATATGGAAATTAGGTAGTTGGATGCGCTATTTATAGATGGGCTATGTACAGGTGCAATGATTGGTAAGCTGTTCTGACAGATGATGTTTAAAGTTAGTGAGGGAGATATAAGACTCCAGCTTCAGTGATTTTTGCAATTCGTTCCAGTCATTGGCAGCAGAGAACTGGAAGGGAAGGCAGCCAAAGGGGGAGTTGGCTTTGGGGATGACCAGTGAAATATACCTGCTGGAGCGCATGCTACGGGTGGGTGCTGCTATGGTGACCAGTGAGTTGAGATAAGGCTGGACTTAACCTAGCAAAGACTTATCGATGACCTGGAGCCAGTGGGTTTGGCGACAGATATGAAGCGAGGACCAGCCAACGAGAGCATACAGGTTGAAGTTGTGTGTAGGGGCATTGGTGACAAAACAGATGGCACTGTAATAGACTACATCCAATTTGCTGAGTAGAGTGTTGGAGGTTATTTTGTAAATGACATCGACGAAGTCAAGGATCGGCAGGATAGCCAGTTTTACGAGGGTATGTTTGGAAGCATGAGTGAAGGATGCTTTGTTGCAAAATAGGAAGCTGTTTGCTATATTTCATTTTGGATAGGAGATGCTTAATGTTTGTCTGGAGGGAGAGTTTACAGTCTAACCAGACACCTAGGTATTTGTAGTTGTCCACATATTCTAAGTCAGAACCATCCAGAGTAGTGATGCTAGACGGGCAGGTGCGGGCAGCGATCGATTGAAGAGCATGCATTTAGTTTTACTTGCATTTAAGAGCAGTTGGAGGCCACGGAAGGAGTGTTGTATGACATTGAAGCTCATCTGGAGGTTTGTTAACACAGTGTCCAAAGAAGGGCCAGAAGTATACAGAATGGTGTCTTCTGCGTAGAGGTGGATCAGAGAATCACCAGCAACAAGAGCAACATCATTGATGTATACAGAGAAAAAGTCGGCCCGAGAATTGAACCCTGTGGCACCCCCATAGAGACTGCCAGAGGTCCAGACAACAGGCCTCCGTTTTGACACACTGAACTCTGTCTGAGAAGTAGTTGGTGAACCAGGCGAGGCAGTCATTTGAGCAACCAAGGCTGTTGAGTCTGCCGATAATAATGCGGTGATTGACAGAATTCGAAAGCCTTGGCCAGGTCGATGAAGACAACTGCACAGTATTGGCTCTTATTGATGGCGGTTATGATATCGTTTAGGACCTTGAGCGTGGCTGAGGTGCACCCATGACCAGCTCGGAAACCAGATTGTATAGCGGAGAAGGTACGGTGGGATTCGAAATGGTCGGTGATCTGTTTGCTAACTTGGCTTTCAAAGACTTTAGAAAGGTAGGGTAGGATATATATAGGTCTGTAACAATTTGGGTCTAGAGTGTCTCCCCCATTGAAGAGGGGGATGACTGCGGCAGCTTTCCAGTCTAGGGATCTCAGACGATACGAAAGAGAGGTTGAAAAGGCTAGTAATAGGGGTTTCAACAATTGCAGCGGATCATTTTAGAAAGAAAGGGTCCAGATTGTCTAGCCCAGCTGATTTGTAGGGGTCCAGATATTGCAGCTCTTTCAGAACATCAGCTATCTGGATTTAGGTGAAGGTGAAATGGGGGAGGCTTAGGCAAGTTGCTGTGGGGGGTTCAGAGCTGTTGACCGGGCTTGGGGTGGCCAGGTGGAAAACATGGCCAGTCGTAGAAAAATGCTTATAGAAATTCTTGAATATCGTAGATTTATCGGTGGTGACAGTGTTTCCTAGCTTCAGTGCAGTGGGCAGCTGGGAGGAGGTGCTCTTATTCTCCATGGCCTTTACAGTGTCACAGAACCTTTTGGAGTTTGAGTTACAGGATGCAAATTTCTGTTTGAAAAAGCTGGCCATTGCTTTCCTAGCTGCCTGTGTATTACGGTTCCTAACTTCCCTGAAAAATTGCATATCGCGGGGGCTATTCGATGCTAATGCAGTACGCCACAGGATGTTTTTGTGCTGGTCAAGGGCAGTCAGGTCTGGAGTGAACCAAGGGCTTTATCTATTCTTAGTACTACATTTTTTGAATGGGGCATGCATATTTAAGATGGTGAGGAAAGCACTTTTAAAGAATAACCAGGCATCCTCTACTGACGGAATCTAGTCAATATCCTTCCAGGATACCCGGGCTAGGTCGATTAGAAAGGCCTGCTCACTGAAGTGTTTTAGGGAGCGTTTGACAGTGATGAGGGGTGGTCGTTTGACTGCGGACTCATTACGGACGCAGGCAATGAGGCAGTGATCGCTGAGATCCTGGTTGAAGACAGCAGAGGTTTATTTAGAGGGCAGGTTGGTCAGGATGATATCTATGAGGGTGCCCATGTTTACAGATTTAGGGTTGTACCTGGTAGGTTCCATGATAATTTGTGTGAGATTGAGGGCATCTAGCTTAGATTGTAGGACGGCCGGGGTGTTAAGCATATCCCAGTTTAGGTCACATAATAGTACAAACTCTGAAGATAAATGCGGGGGGGGGGGGTATTAATTCACATATGGTGTCCAGGGCACAGCTGGGGGCTGAGGGGGGTCTATAACAAGCGGAAACAGTTAGAGACCTGTATCTGGAAAAGTAGAATTTTAAAAGTGGAAGTTCAAATTGTTTGGGTACAGACCTGGATAGCATGACAAAACTCTGCAGGCTATCTCTGCAGTAGATTGCGACTCTACCCCCTTTGGCAGTTTTATCTTGGCGGAAAATGTTATAGTTTGGGACGTAAATTTCAGAATTTTTGGTGGCCTTCCTAAGCCAGGATTCAGATACGGCTAGGACATCAGGATTGGCGGTGAGTGCTAAAGCAGTGAATAAAACAAACTTAGGGAGGAGGCTTCTGATGTTAACATGAATGAAACCAAGACTTTTATGGTTACAGAAGTCAACAAATGAAGGAACTGGAGGAACTGGAGCATGCACGCTTGTCATTTTTAGTTTGGAACACAGCCCCGAGTCCCAACCGTCACACAATTACTGCTGTTTACCCAATAACAAAAACGTTCCATTATAAAAATAGCAGATCTGGGTCAGGTGGGCATTTGGAAGTTATAAAATCTGATCTTAGTGTTAGGTTTTCCAAAGGCACTTCAGTCATACAGGTTACAATTTTGCTGCGCATAGAATGGAGTGATGAGTGCATTCAAGTGGGAGTTCTGCAGCTGTTCAGGACAACCCAGGGTATAACTCATGTCATTCTTGTAACTGTGGATCATACACAGCGATCATAATCGTTGTTATTGTAAATTACTTGCGTTTTCAAACATGGAAATGTGAAGTGAAATGTGAAGTTTACTTGTATGACATCAAAGCGCAATTTATTATAATATTCAACGTCTCATCTTTCAGAACACATCAGCTCCTCTCGATTTACAGCATTTACCTCACTCAGACAACAACAAATTCGCAAAAGTAGCCCAATTAGCAGGAGGAATGGGGGCATCTTCTTGTCGTGCACAGTGCTCAAGTATATAACGGCTGTCAGTCAAAACCCATAAGGTGCTGTGAAGCGGAGAACCTGAGCTCCGACGTCAGGTATACCATGTTACCTGCCATACACTGCATTCCAACTTAAGTGTTTATCAGTGTCCAAATCGGTGTAATGAGTGTAAAGGGCTACAGTACAATCACCAATAATCTCACAAGCTGTAGTGAGTGGTATAGATGTAGTGACAGCTGTAGTGAGTGGTATAGATGTAGTGAGAGCTGTAGTGAGTGGTATAGATGTAGTGAGAGCTGTAGTGAGTGGTATAGATGTAGTGAGAGGTATAGATGTAGTGAGAGGTATAGATGTAGTGAGAGCTGTAGTGAGTGGTATAGATGTAGTGAGTGGTATAGATGTAGTGAGAGCTGTAGTGAGTGGTATAGATGTAGTGAGAGCTGTAGTGAGTGGTATAGATGTAGTGAGAGCTGTAGTGAGTGGTATAGATGTAGTGAGTGGTATAGATGTAGTGAGTGGTATAGATGTAGTGAGAGCTGTAGTGAGTGGTATAGATGTAGTGAGAGCTGTAGTGAGTGGTATAGATGTAGTGAGTGGTATAGATGTAGTGAGAGGTATAGATGTAGTGAGAGGTATAGATGTAGTGAGAGGTATAGATGTAGTGAGAGGTATAGATGTAGTGAGTGGTATAGATGTAGTGAGAGGTATAGATGTAGTGAGAGCTGTAGTGAGTGGTATAGATGTAGTGACAGCTGTAGTGAGTGGTATAGATGTAGTGAGTGGTATAGATGTAGTGAGAGGTATAGATGTAGTGAGAGGTATAGATGTAGTGACAGCTGTAGTGAGAGGTATAGATGTAGTGAGTGGTATAGATGTTGTGACAGCTGTAGTGAGTGGTATATATGTAGTGACAGCTGTAGTGAGTGGTATAGATGTAGTGAGAGGTATAGATGTAGTGAGAACTGTAGTGAGTGGTATAGATGTAGTGAGAGCTGTAGTGAGTGGTATAGATGTAGTGAGAGATGTAGTGAGTGGTATAGATGTAGTGAGTGGTATAGATGTAGTGAGAGGTATAGATGTAGTGAGAGGTATAGATGTAGTGACAGCTGTAGTGAGAGGTATAGATGTAGTGAGTGGTATAGATGTTGTGACAGCTGTAGTGAGTGGTATATATGTAGTGACAGCTGTAGTGAGTGGTATAGATGTAGTGAGAGGTATAGATGTAGTGAGAACTGTAGTGAGTGGTATAGATGTAGTGACAGCTGTAGTGAGTGGTATAGATGTAGTGAGAGCTGTAGTGAGAGGTATAGATGTAGTTAGAGGTATAGATGTAGTGAGAGGTATAGATGTAGTGACAGCTGTAGTGAGTGGTATAGATGTAGTGACAGCTGTAGTGAGTGGTATAGATGTAGTGACAGCTGTTGTGAGTGGTATAGATGTAGTGACAGCTGTTGTGAGTGGTATAGATGTAGTGAGTGGTATAGATGTAGTGAGAGCTGTAGTGAGTGGTATAGATGTAGTGACAGCTGTTGTGAGTGGTATAGATGTAGTGAGTGGTATAGATGTAGTGAGAGGTATAGATGTAGTGAGAGGTATAGATGTAGTGACAGCTGTAGTGAGTGGTATAGATGTAGTGAGTGGTATATATGTAGTGAGTGGTATAGATGTAGTGAGAGGTATAGATGTTGTGAGTGGTATAGATGTAGTGACAGCTGTAGTGAGTGGTATAGATGTAGTGAGAGGTATAGATGTAGTGAGTGGTATAGATGTAGTGACAGCTGTAGTGAGTGGTATAGATGTAGTGAGAGCTGTAGTGAGTGGTATAGATGTAGTGAGAGCTGTAGTGAGTGGTATAGATGTAGTGAGAGCTGTTGTGAGTGGTATAGATGTAGTGACGGCTGTAGTGAGTGGTATAGATGTAGTGAGTGGTATAGATGTAGTGAGAGGTATAGATGTAGTGAGAGCTGTAATGAGTGGTATAGATGTAGTGAGTGGTATAGATGTAGTGACAGCTGTTGTGAGTGGTATAGATGTAGTGACAGCTGGGCTCTCTCACCTGTGGGCGGTGGCGCCTCTGGGCTCCCTGCTAGGGATCCCGTCTCCAGAGGGCTCCCTGCCGAGGATCCTGTTTCCAGAGGGCTCCCTGCCAGGAATCCCGTCTCCAAAGGGCTCCCTGCCGAGGATCCCGTCTCCAGAGGGCTCCCTGCCGAGGATCCCGTCTCCAGAGGGCTCCCTGCCAGGAATCCCATCTCCAGAGGGCTCAAAGCGGGAGTGCAGCAGACTCAGGCAGGAGGACAGGGACTGACTGGAGTCCTCTCGGAATACTACACACACACAGAAAAGCAGTAGCATTCAGTCAACATTACATTCAGTCAACATTACATTCAGTCAACATTACATTCAGTTAGACAATAAGTTTGGTTTTACAGAGTTGACAACATGTTTAGAGTAGCCAACCCTGGATAATATACTATAACAAGTGCCATTATTGAACAGTGCACTTCTAATCGTTTCATTCTATTCACTGTATGCTGCTCAGAGTCAAATGCACAATGGCATCTCCGTTAAAGTCTCATTAACGCAGAGAGACTACTAAGAAAAATGGTTTGACAACCAGAAATAACCAGATCTTTGAAAAGGATGTGGAAGGCTCGGTTTCAAGGTAAAACTGAGTGTGTCTCTGCCCTGCAGCCCATAAATTGCTGTGAAACTGCCTGGTTTTTAATAAAAATGCCAAGGAGCCACCTGAGAGAGATAAAATAGGAGCATCTGTGTGTTCGTGTGTCTGTACTCAGGCATGTGTGTGTGTGTGTGTGTGTGTGCGTGCGCGCGTCTTCATTTGAGTTGGGGTGAGGCTTCCCACTTCCTTCTCTTCCTCAGTAAACCACCTCATCACTTCGCTTTAAGTGTGCGATTTATCAAATCTTTGCAGGGATTTCATGCCAGTCTGTGAACCACTTAGTATATAAAAAAATGTACTTAGCATGCAAAAAATATTTTTTTTGCATGTATTAATGATGACACCCTGGGGAGGCTCTCTGACTAAAGGCTTTGCCCTCACTACGTGTTTATGTGTACTTCAGCGTGTTCTGATGCAACCTCTCCAAACATAGTGGGGACGTTAAGAGAATTAAGATTGAAGGTAATTCTCGAAGTCTCCATAGATGTTGCATGCCTAGAGATATGGAAGTCTTGTGAAACTGACTCAGACCTTCCGTTAGATAAGCAATGAAGGTCTACAGTAGCCTCAACAGCACCCTCTATAGTAGCACCATGGTGTAGCCGGAGGGCAGCCATTTTCCGTCCTCTGGGTACATTGACTTCAATACAAAACCTAGGAGACTCATGGTTCTCACCCCCTTCCGTAGACTTACACAGTAAGGAGGACGTCCTCGAACCAATCAGCGCTCTTGCAGTATGAACTATCATTTTGTACATTCCCCTAAAGGATCAGAGAATGAATCTTGTACTGAAAGCATAAGTAGGCAGGGCAAACCTGTTTTGGTGATTTTAGCCCAATGTCAAAACCGTTTTAACGGGTGCAAATCGATAACCATTATGAAGAAACAGTTTGTGATACATTTTATGTTTAGGTTTTCAATATACTATCTACACATATAGTACCAGTTAAAAGTGCTAAACAAATCAAAATATATTTTATATTTGAGACTCTTCAAAGTAGCCACCCTTTGCCTTGAGGACAGCTTTGTATACTCTTGGCATTCTCTCAACCAGCTTCATGAGGTTGTCACCTGGAATGCATTTCAATTAACAGTTGTGCCTTGTTAGAAGTTAATATGTGGAATTTCTTTCCTTCTTAATGTGTTTGAGCCAATCAGTTGTGTTGTGACAACACAACCCTAGCAAGTGTCTTTGGTCTAGTTAAAGTAGGCCTTTTCTAAACTTCCTAAATATCTGCGCAAACAAAGTTTATCCTGCTTAAACTAGGGTGTGTCCCTGGATATACATGTAGAGGTCATGCTCAAAAGTTGAGGGCCAAAGTTTCCCTGGATGGGTGGCTGACAGAGGAGCAGAGAGGCTGGCTCTCACTACTATTCCCTATATAGTGCACTACTTTTGACCAGAGTCCGATTGGCCCTGGTCAAAAGTAGTGCACTATGTAGGGAATAGGGTGCCATTCGGAATGAAACCGATGGCTTTGCTGATGAATGAATGGGGAGTGTTTATACCGGGACGCTTTGCTGGTGAATGGGGAGTGTTTATACCGTGACGCTGGCGTTGGTCATCAGAGAGCTCCAGGTCCAACATCAGGTCATCCTCATCCAGCTCAGAGGAACCCAGGTTGTTCAGTAGGTCCTGAGGACACAATACAGGAAACGTACATGTATGTGTGACTCAGAGCGTTGGACAAATTGAACAACTAGCTTGATGCACGGCACTTGACTTTGGGAGTAGCGTCAGGAGTTATGGGCTATAACTAGGGCCCAGAGTTTTTCCTTGTAAAATTAGGAGGTGAGAAAACCTGGCACTACAGATATGAGACAAACAGACATACAAGGTCACTCTGTTTGCATTGACATTCTGTATGTTTTGTTAGGGTTCATTCATGGCTGTGCTGGAAACATAAGGGGTCACCAAGGCAAAGGTTATGAAATCCAATATCTTTATCTAAGAACCAATTATCTAATCCATTGAGAATGGGAAGCCATTGGCCCAGTAAACATTGAAATGTTCAAAGGCATCCATATTCTGAGGAGTGGTTGTGGATTCATGTTCATGCTGACCCCTTTCCCTTGTGTTTCAAAGGGATATGCTACCATCTTGTGGTGACACCCAGAAAAACAGTTCCCCAGGTGGGTCTCCAGGTGAAAAAAAAGATAGAAATGCAGAAGATGTGACACTAGAGATGTCTTGGAGATAATTCATCTTCTCTAAGGGTTTCTGATGGACAAGGTAAAAAGTATGGTAAAACAAAATGTATTTGTTCATATAATTTGGAGAACATTGAGAAATAAATGTGATGCCGTTATCACTGGTGAATCATACGATTCATGTAAGATTAATGTTGACTACCAACTAGACAAAATGTCAGTGCAGTGTACCAAATTTACAACAAAGTATGTTTACGATGTAATAGCGTAGAAAAAAATATGACATTCTGGACTACATGAACTCCGTTTGAACATAACAATGTCACCAACTGGTTCTGCTCACTTTGATCAACTTTAAGGGGGACAGATTAAAACTACGCCTGCTCAACAGATAATCTCTATTGAAATACATTTTTAGTCCAAGGACTAGGCTTAATGTGTCTGGGAAACTGCCCCTAAATGTCAAGCTTCAAGTCAAGTGTGTGAAATGGCAGAAATGCTGTCGGTGCTCAACCATTTCTGTATAAATGGCATATGAGATATACATCATTTGGAGCTAAACTAATCTGTTAATGTCACCCCCCCAGCAATAGATAGATGTGTATTAATACTGCTTCACTGTGCAAGCTCTGACCTTTTTACCCCGCAATGATGTTTGAGTGAGAATCTTAAAAGAGGCAATCTGCAGTTGCTACATTCATTTTTGGACTTATAAATTAATGGCATGTACCTGTTGATTCTTGAAGAATATAACTTAGAAATCCCTCATGAGCTTAGTTCCAACTATTGTACCTCATCAGAACACAAAATATAAGCTTGTTTTACTCCACTGTTTGTAAACAAAGTAAATGTAAACAAATACTGTATAGCCTCAAAACATGGTTTACAACTATAATTTTGATGTCTTGGATGGTCAGTCCTTGCATCCATAGCCCTGTCTATGATTTTGAGGGTGGTTAAATTTCCCCAGGCCCATCCCTCAAATTTTTACCAAAACAGGGGCGAGGATCCAACTTTGTCATTGTTTCAACTTCTGATTGTCACTTTAATGCTAAATGGACACACTGTTTATTATATAGGCATAGTCCCTTTACCTACACGTGCATATTACCTCAACTAACCGGAATCTTTTACTTCAGTTTATTTAGTAAATACTTTAACACTGATTTTTCTTAAAACTGCATTGTTGGTTAAGGGCTTGTAAGTAACCATTTCACTGTAAGGTCTACCTACACCTGTTGTATTCAGCATTTCACTGTAAGGTCTACCTACACCTGTTGTATTCGGCATTTCACTGTAAGGTCTACCTACACCTGTTGTATTCAGCATTTCACTGTAAGGTCTACCTACACCTGTTGTATTCGGCATTTCACTGTAAGGTCTACCTACACCTGTTGTATTCAGCATTTCACTGTAAGGTCTACTACACCTGTTGTATTCAGCATTTCACTGTAAGGTCTACTACACCTGTTGTATTCAGCATTTCACTGTAAGGTCTACCTACACCTGTTGTATTCAGCATTTCACTGTAAGGTCTACTACACCTGTTGTATTCAGCATTTCACTATAAGGTCTACTACACCTGTTGTATTCGGCATTTCACTGTAAGGTCTACCTACACCTGTTGTATTCGGCATTTCACTGTAAGGTCTACCTACACCTGTTGTATTCAGCATTTCACTGTAAGGTCTACCTACACCTGTTGTATTCAGCATTTCACTGTAAGGTCTACCTACACCTGTTGTATTCAGCATTTCACTGTAAGGTCTACTACACCTGTTGTATTCAGCATTTCACTGTAAGGTCTACCTACACTTGTTGTATTCAGCATTTCACTGTAAGGTCTACCTACACTTGTTGTATTCGGCATTTCACTGTAAGGTCTACCTACACCTGTTGTATTCAGCATTTCACTGTAAGGTCTACTACACCTGTTGTATTCAGCATTTCACTGTAAGGTCTACTACACCTGTTGTATTCAGCATTTCACTGTAAGGTCTACCTACACCTGTTGTATTCAGCATTTCACTGTAAGGTCTACTACACCTGTTGTATTCAGCATTTCACTGTAAGGTCTACTACACCTGTTGTATTCAGCATTTCACTGTAAGGTCTACTACACCTGTTGTATTCAGCATTTCACTGTAAGGTCTACCTACACTTGTTGTATTCGGCGCATGTGACAAATACAAATGTATTTGATTTGAAATGGTGGCTTGTTAAAACAAGGATCCATTTCTTCACTGCCAACTTCAGTAGGTCTCTTATTTTTCACCTAGAAAGACTTTGGGACAGTAGATATTACATTCATTCTGCACCTGTGGCATAAATTCAAGACGATCAATACAGGAAAGATTTGCAGTTGCAGAGGGTCCAGAAACCAGGGGTGTATTCATTAATGCATACCGTAGCAAATCGTTTTGCACAATAGCAGAACATTTTGCAACGGAAAAATTCAAACAAGAGTCTCTTATTGGACAAATCCGTTTGCTTCAGTTTGGTTCTTGGTGAATACCCAGATATAAAACTTTCACAAGTGTTAAGGAGGGGATATTCATAGAGAGATTCGTGTTAAAGGTACAATTCACTCAAATAAGTACTCAAATGTTTCATTACCAGTCTACTACAGGCCAGGGCAGATTACAATTTAGGGTTGGGACAATATATGATTAAATCGAATATCGTGATATTTGACATTAATGATATATCGTGATGGTTAAGACTATACTCTGACTATACTCTGTGCAGTTTTATCAGTTATATGAACAAGTTGAAAATAAAGTCTAAATGAAAGAACTGTCTTATTTTATAGTCATACTAAAGATTATTTAAAGCTGCAATATGTAACTTTTTGGGCGACCCAACCAAATTCATATAGAAATGTGAGTTATAGATCTGTCATTCTCATTGAAAGCAAGTCTAGGAGATGGTACATCCGTTCTATGTGTGCTATTTCTATGCATCCCGTTCATAAGTTTAGTTTTTGCGTCATTTACTTTCGGTTTTGTACACCAGCTTCAAACAACTGAAAATACAATATTTTGGCTTTTGGAAAATATATTTCACAGCAGTTTAAATGGTACACTGATTATCTACACTATCCTTGCTTGTTTTGTCACATACACTGAATTTAGGCGAACGATTCAAATTTTTGCAACGAGGAACTGGTGGCGCGATCATTGTGCACCTTTAATGAGGATGTGACTATAATATGTAAATAAAAACAAACATTTTAATTATCTAGTCATTAACGTCATAAAACAGTTATATCGGAAATCGTGATATCAGGAACAGCATATCGTAGAAAAGGTCTGCCCAAATATCACCCAACCCTATTACAATTCCCAAATATCACCCAACCCTATTACAATTCCCAAACATCACCCAACCCTATTACAATTCCCAAATATCACCCAACCCTATTACAATTCCCAAATATCACCCAACCCTATTACAATTCCCAAATATCACCCAACCCTATTACAATTGCCAAATATCACCCAACCCTATTACAATTCCCAAATATCACCCAACCCTATTACAATTCTCAAATATCACCCAACCCTATTACAATTCCCAAATATCACCCAACCCTATTACAATTCCCAAATATCACCCAAACCCTATTACAATTCCCAAATATCACCCAACCCTATTACAATTCCCAAATATCACCCAACCCTATTACAATTCCCAAATATCACCCAACCCTATTACAATTCCCAAATATCACCCAACCCTATTACAATTCCCAAATATCACCCAACCCTATTACAATTCTCAAATATCACCCAACCCTATTACAATTCCCAAATATCACCCAACCCTATTACAATTCCCAAATATCACCCAACCCTATTACAATTCCCAAATATCACCCAACCCCTATTACAATTTCCAAATATCACCCAACCTTATTACAATTCCCAAATATCACCCAACCCTATTACAATTCCCAAATATCACCCAACCCTATTACAATTCCCAAATATCACCCAACCCTATTACAATTCCCAAATATCACCCAACTCATATTACAATTCCCAAATATCACCCAACCCTATTACAATTCCCAAATATCACCCAACCCTATTACAATTCCCAAATATCACCCAACCTTATTACAATTCCCAAATATCACCCAACCCTATTACAATTCCCAAATATCACCCAACCCTATTACAATTCCCAAATATCACCCAACCCTATTACAATTCCCAAATATCACCCAACCCTATTACAATTCCCAAATATCACCCAACCCTATTACAATTCCCAAATATCACCCAACCCTATTACAATTCCCAAATATTTAGTAATAAGGGTTGGTTAACGACTCCATGTTGAATGATAATGTATTTTTACTTGTTCCTTCAAAAGACACACGCTACTCTTAGCATGGCTTATGAAGTGGATTCATCATCTACTATACATCATTTTATTTCTGTGGAAATGGCATTAACACGTTTCTGCACTTGATTGTGTATCCTGAACCCACAGTAGAAGAAGGAGCAACCATATCCTGTTGGCTGTTGAGTGTATTCTAATTATGACACAGAGAAGGGGGGAGGGGGGGGGGGGTTATTTCCCCAGTGTTCCCTTGTACTTGTCCAGCAAACAGACTTTAGCCCGCCTCTGCATTGCCCTTGACTGCTCATGAAACCACGAGCCTACTCAACACGGCGATGGAAAACACTTCAGCATCTCAGTGAAGCTTTGCTCGTCACACTGGAGTGCCTTCTGTTATTCCCACAAATTTAAAAAGAGGATGGCAAAAGAAGGAGAATAAATTGGTAATACACTCCTACGGCCACGCTCTCCGATTCCCCACGGGAGAGCTTGGTGGAAAAACTTCAAACCAAGATTGGAGAGACTGCCGCCACTTACATTTCATCAACCGCAGATTTAGCCACACATGCAAGTATCGCACATGTGCTTTCCCTTCTGAGTATGGAAGACGAGGGGTGTTTGTGCCACTCCCAAAACTAAATACATCTTAGTATGATGCACTACAAAATAAGCACAAGTGTTTACTGTTCATGCAGGGATGTGGATTGGAGTGGCCAGACAGGGAAGGAGGTGTGAGCAATCCCTTGAGTGACAAATCGCTGTCGCCTTGGAAGGGGCTGCCTGTTGCACTGATCTGCAAAGCAGTTAGTTAAAGGATTAGTATGTTTGATTCAGGGGAGGTGCTGTTATCCCCGTGTGGGAGTGTAATCCAGAAGAGGATGTGGCCATTGACTAAGCTATTTAGTCCGCAACACTAATGGTGCTAGCACCGCTCCCATCTCCCCTGCTGTCTTGTCCTGCTGTCCTGTGCTGTAAACACCTACTAAGCACCCCTAATGTGCTGTCCTTTCATGTACTGTAATATAGTATAATGTATATACTGTGTATATATACACACAGTACAAGTCAAAAGTTTGGACACATCTACAGTCGTGGCCAAAAGATTTGAGAATGACACAAATATTAATTTTCAAAGTCTGCTGCCTCAGTTTGTATGATGGCAATTTGCATATACTCCAGAATGTTATGAAAAGTGATCAGATAAATTACAATAAATTGCAAAGTCCCTCTTTGCCATGCAAATGAACTGAATCCCCCCAAAACCATTTCCACTGTATTTCAGCCCTGCCACAAAAGGACCAGCTGACATCATGTCAGTGATTCTCTTGTTAACACATGTGTGAGTGTTGACGAGAAAAAGGCTGGAGATCACTCTGTCCTGCTGATTAAGTTTGAATAACAGACTGGAGGCTTCAAAAGGAGGGTGGTGCTTGGAATCATTGTTCTTCCTCTGTCAACCATGGTTACCTGCAAGGAAACACGTGCCGTCATCATTGATTTGCACAAAAAGGGCTTCACAGGCAAGGATATTGCTGCCACTAAGATTGCACCTAAATCAACCATTTATCAGATCATCAAGAACTTCAAGGACAGCGGTTCAATTGTTGTGAAGAAGGCATCAGGGCGCCCAAGAAAGTCCAGCGAAGGCCAGGAGCGTCTCCTAAAGTTGATTCAGCTGCGGGATCGGGGCACCACCAGTACAGAGCTTGCTCAGGAATGGCAGCAGGCAGGTGTGAGTGCATCTGCACGCATCTGCAGTGAGGCGAAGACTTTTGGAGGATGGCCTGGTGTCTAGAAGGGCAGCAAAGAAGCCCCTTCTCTCCATGAAAAACATCAGGGACAGACTGATATTCTGCAAAAGGTACAGGGATTGGACTGCTGAGGACTGGGGTAAAGTAATTGTTTCTGATGAATCCCCTTTCCGATTGTTTGGGGCATCAGGAAAAAAGCTTGCACGGAGAAGACAAGGTGAGCACTACCATCAGTCCTGTGTCATGCCAGCAGCAAAGCATCCTGAGACCATTCATGTGTGGGGTTGCTTCTCAACCAAGGGAGTGGGCTCACTCACAATTTTGCATAAGAACACAGCCATGAATAAATCAAATCAAATTTGGTACCAAAGAATGGTACCAACACATCCTCCGAGAGCAACTTCTCCCAACCATCCAAGAACAGTTTGGTGACGAACAATGCCTTTTCCAGCATGATGGAGCACCTTGCCATAAGGCAAAAGTGATAACTAAGTGGCTCGGGGAACAAAACATTGCTATTTTGGGTCCATGGCCAGGAAACTCCCCAGACCTTAATCCCATTGAGAACTTGTGGTCAATCCTCAAGAGGCGGGTGGACAAACAAACCCCAACAAATTCTGACAAACTCCAAGCATTGATTATGCAAGAATGGGCTGCCATCAGTCAGGATGAGGCCCAGACGTTAATTGACAGCATGCCAGGGCGGATTGTAGAGGTCTTGAAAAAGAAGGGTCAACACTGCAAATATTGACTCTTTGCATCAACTTCATGTAATTGTCAATAAAAGCCTTTGACACTTGAAATGCTTGAAATGCTTGTAATTATACTTCAGTATTCCATAGTAACATCTGACAAAATTATCTAAAGACACTGAAGACACATTTACTCCTGAGGTGCTGACTTGCTGCACTCTCGACAACTACTGTGATTATTATTATTTGACCATGCTGGCCATTTATGAACATTTGAACATCTTGGCCATGTTCTGTTATAATCTCCACCCGGCACAGCCAGAAGAGGACTGGCCACCCCTCATAGCCTGGTTCCTCTCTAGGTTTCTTCCTAGGTTTTGTCCTTTCTAGGGAGTTTTTCCTAGCCACCGTGCTTCTACACCTGCATTGCTTGCTGTTTGGGGTTTTAGGCTGGGTTTCTGTACAGCACTTTGAGATATCAGCTGATGTACTCATTCAAGGGTTTTTCTTAATTGTACTATTTTTTACATTGCAGAATATGAAATAATACATATGGAATCATATAGTAACCAAAAATAAGTGTTAAACAAATGAAAATATAGTTTATATTTGAGATTCTTCAAAGTAGCCACTCTTTGCATTGAGGACAGCTTTGCACAGTCTTGGCATTCTCTCAAACAGCTTCATGAGGTAGTCACCTGGAATGCATTTCAATTAACAGGTGTACCTTTTTAAAAGTTAATTTGTGGAATCAGTTGTGTTGTGACAAGGTATGGTTGGTATACAGAAGATAGCACCTATTTGGTAAAAGACCAAGTCCATTTTATGGCAAGAATAGCTCAAATAAGCAAAGAGAAACGACAGTCCATCATTACTTTAAGACATGAAGGTCAGTCAATCAGGAAAATTTCAAGAACTTTGAACTAGGGATGCACAATATATCGGTGAACATATCAGAATCGGCCGATATTAGCTAAAAATACCAACATCGGCACCGGCCCGATGTTTAGTTTAACGCCGATGTGCACAACTGATGTCAAAGCTGACATGCATACCTATATAACGTAGGTAGATGACGTGCATACCTATATAACGTAATGACGCCACGTAAAATGTTGCGCTACACGTGCAACACAGCATTCCTAACATAGCCCACAATGTGTGCTGTGTGGATCGAGCGGTCAACAAGTCGAGCAGTCATTTGAAAGAGTAAGAAAATGTCAGCGAGACAACTCAAAGGCGAAATCCATTAATGCCAAGATAATGGAATTCATTGCCATTGACAATCAACCGTTCTCCGTCGTGGGTGATGTTGGCTTTTGCGACTGGTCGAGCACCGGTCCACAAGTGCGCTATTTTTCAGATGTTGCCCTAACGGAGTTACACAGTAATAACATCACTGCTATTAGCTTCACAAAATACTATGGAATGCCATTTGGGTCTTTGCGCGTCAAAAAAGATACAAGTCAATAACACTATTTGACGTGTTAAATAAGCTTTTAATTTGACACGTCAAATAACACAGTTCTATTATAGAATGTTGTGTGTTCTGAATTTGCAGGTGCCCAAGCGCCACCACTACTATCAGTAGCACTGTCAAAGCTGTACAAAAAAAGTCTGCAAACAAGCAAATACCGGCCACGAACGATGTGTTTACAATATCGCGTTGGTAATTAAGCATTACTTGTTCGACCGCAACTTCTGAGATGGGTAGCTAGCTAGCATTAGCTTGGTACCTAGCTAGCACCAATACAACCAGCCTGAAAGCAACGACCAGTAGAAACTGCAGTCATTTTCATTATTCTTAGCAATGATTTAGGAATCCTTGTAAATATTAGCTAGGTAGACACTTCGCCTATTGAAATTTAACTTCAGTTCATGAAAATAAAACAGCTAGCCAGCCACTTAACCCTGTTGCCCAAAGCTAACATTATAAGCAGTCAGCTAGCTTCATCTGGCTAGTGAGGCTCAACCTGACCGGGTTATGTGTTGTGAAGTTGGCCACAATAAGGATTAGGCACCATAGTGGAATTTGCGATTTGCCTTTATAATAAAAGTACCTCTTTGAAAGTGATGCAGAAGGTTACAATTGGTGGAATCATGCCATATTTAGACTAGATCATGTTAAACATGGTTGGAATGTGAAGCAATGAAACGGGGTATCAGTCTACTCGGTGACACCCTCGGTGACATTCATATAGCACTGTACAGCTTTACCTAAGGATTGGGGATCAATGAAATGGGGTATCAGTCTACTCAATACCCAAGATACTTTTTCCAACGTCCTCCTCAGAGTTATCAGACTCCAAAACATCCACGCAGTATTGTTTTTCCTCGGGAATATTGTTCAATACACATACACTACCGTTCAAAAGTTTGGGGTCACTTAGAAATGTCCTTGTTTTTGAAAGAAAAGCACATTTTTTGCTTTTCTTCTTAATGGCTAAACTAGGGTGGTCTAGTCAGAGATAATGTCATTCACATTATAGCTGTGACCTAGGGTGGTCTAGTCAGAGATAATGTAATTCACATTATAGCTGTGCCCTAGGGTGGTCTAGTCAGAGATAATGTCATTCACATTATAGCTGTGACCTAGGGTGGTCTAGTCAGAGATAATGTAATTCGCATTATAGCTGTGCCCTAGGGTGGTCTAGTCAGAGATAATGTCATTCACATTATAGCTGTGCCCTAGGGTGGTCTAGTCAGAGATAATGTCATTCACATTATAGCTGTGACCTAGGGTGGTCTAGTCAGAGATAATGTCATTCACATTATAGCTGTGCCCTAGGGTGGTCTAGTCAGAGATAATGTCATTCACATTATAGCTGTGACCTAGGGTGGTCTAGTCAGAGATAATGTCATTCACATTATAGCTGTGCCCTAGGGTGGTCTAGTCAGAGATAATGTCATTCACATTATAGCTGTGACCTAGGGTGGTCTAGTCAGAGATAATGTCATTCACATTATAGCTGTGACCTAGGGTGGTCTAGTCAGAGATAATGTCATTCACATTATAGCTGTGACCTAGGGTGGTCTAGTCAGAGATAATGTCATTCACATTATAGCTGTGCCCTAGGGTGGTCTAGTCAGAGATAATGTAATTCACATTATAGCTGTGACCTAGGGTGGTCTAGTCAGAGATAATGTAATTCACATTATAGCTGTGCCCTAGGGTGGTCCAGCCATAGAGATAATGTTATTCACATTATAGCTGTGACCTAGGGTGGTCTAGTCAAAGATAATGTAATTCACATTATAGCTGTGACCTAGGGTGGTCCAGCCATAGAGATAATGTAATTCACATTATAGCTGTGACCGAGGGTGGTCCAGCCATAGAGGGTGGTTCAGCCATAGAGATAATGTAATTCACATTATAGCTGTGACATCAAATTGATCCGAAATACAGTGTAGACATTGTTAAATGTTGTAAATGACGATTGTAGCTGGAAACGGCAGATTTTTATGGAATATCCACATAGGCGTACCGAAATCCATTATCAGCAACCATCACTCCTGTGTTCCAATGGCACGTTGTGTTAGCTAATCAAAGTTGATAATTTTAAATTGATCATTAGAAAACCCTTTTGCTAAATATGTTAGCACAGCTAAAAACTGTTGTACTGATTAATAACTTTTCATGTTCAAAACTGTGCACTCAAACAATAGCAATGGTATTATTTCACTGTAATAGCTATTGTAAATTGGACAGTGCTGTTAGATAAACAAGAATTTAAGCTTTCTGACAATATCAGATATGTCTATGTCCTGGGAAATGTTCTTGTAACTTACAAACTCATACTAATCGCATTAGCCTACGTTAACTCAACCGTCCCGCAGGGGACACACCAATCCTGAAAACGTTTTAAAGAAGCAATAAAACTAACCTTCTTTAGACGAGTTGAGTATCTGGAGCATCAGCATTTGTGGGTTCGATTACAGGCTCAAAATGACCAAAAACAAAGACTTTCTTCTGAAACTCGTCAGTCTATTCTTGTTCTGAGAAATGAAGGCAATTCCATGCTCGGCCTCCGACCGCAAGGCACTACAGAGGGTAGTGTGTCCGGCCCAGTACGTCACTGGGGCCAAGCTTCCTGCCATCCAGGACCTCTTTACCAGGCGGTGTCAGAGGAAGATAAAAATGTACTCTTTACCGGTCCCCCCCTGTATATAGTCTTGATATTGTTATTTTACTGCTGCTCTTTAATTACTTGTTACTTTTATTTCTTATTATTAATCATATATTTTTTTTTTTAAATCTCATTGTTGGTTAGGGGCTCATAAGTATGCATTTCACTGTAAGGTCTACACCATTCGGTGCATGTGACTAATACAATTTGATTTTAACATTATGTAATTGAAGTATAAATAATCAAAGTTACCATAGATTGCCATAGAAGATTCTGCTTACTTTGGAATATTACCGGTAGTTTTGCAACCCTAATTGTAACCCTAATGTACTGGACTGTAACTGTACTGTAGTGACGTAAACACCTACCAGGCTGCCCAGCTTGGAGGAGGATGAGTTGTTCCTCTTTCTGAGCAGGACGTTACCCTCGGTGGCGCTGTGGGGCTCTTTGAGGTTGAGGTGGAGCCGCCGCGGCACCCCAGCCCCTTCCGAGGAGGAGCGGAGCCGGCGCTCCATGCGTATCACTTCATGGTAGGGACTGGCGCCGCTGCTGCACATGGACACTGGAGAGGCAGAGCACAAGACAAAAAAACAGAAGAGACTGATGTGGAGACCTAGGCAAAACAGAGGCAATAAGACAAGTGAACAGACTGTCCTATTCGACAGTCAAACACAAAAACAAAGACTATCCTACACATTGGGGAAAAACTTAAAAACAAGAAAACAATCGATTGGCTATTGCAAGCCTGGAATGATCCAGTGTTTTGCAACAACAGCTTCACTGATTTCAAGGAGCCAGATGATTTTGGGTCATCTTTACACTAACGTAAAGGTATTTTTTTCAATGTAGTGATGGAATTGCTATTTGCGCACAATTGGCCCAGCATCGTCCGGGTTAGGGGAGGGTTTGGCCGGCAGGGATGTCCTTGTCCCATCGCACTCTAGCGACACCTGTGGTGGGCGGGCGCATGCACGCTGACACGGTTGCCAGGTGCAGTGTTTCCTCTGACACATTGGTGCGGCTGGCTTCCGGGTTAAGCGGGCATTGTGTCAAGAAGCAGTGCAGCTTAGCTGGTTCGTGTTTCAGAGGACGCGCAGCTCTCGACCTTTGCCTCTCCCGAGTCCGTAAGGAGTTGCAGCGATGGGACAACTACCAATTGAATACCACAGAATTGGGGAGAAAATAATAATAAATACACTTTAAAAAAAGTTATTTACAATGACGGCGTACCCCGGCCAAACCCGCTCGACACTGGGCCAATTGTGCGCCGCCCTATGGGACTCCCAATCACAGCCGGATGTGATACAGCCTGGATAAAATAACTGTTTTAAGTTCTCATACGCTTACAATTTTTTTTTTTTGTACTTTTGCTTGAATAGTCGCCAAAGAGCTATTTTACAGGTTGAAGTGTTTTAATTTTTTATTTTTTTTAAAGTATAATGCAGTTGATTTGCGTTGATGACAGACATATTAAGCAGGACATTCATACAAGCCTTAAAATCCAATTATAATCCAAAAGTAGTATGAAATGCACTCAAACGCAACATGTAAATAGAGGCTTTTTTTTGCTGCCGTTCTATAAGAAATCCCCCATGTTCTGCCACCAACTTGGGTGCATCGCCCTCGTGCGGCAATATTTGCAAATGCAGAAAGGGGTCTATTGGCTACTTAGTTTATTCAAGCCTGTCTCAAAATACAACACTGCCCCTTAAGACAGAAAAAAAGATCTTTACCTGAGGGCTAGAAATGCACGTTTTGTGCTCTTGTACGAAACAACCACTCCCCCATTGCTGAATAGAAATTAGCTATAACTGGACTAATAACTCACTTACTGGCAAAAAATATTAACAAATGTACACACGTGGCGGCTACATGCAGCTCTTGCTTTGATCTCAAAACAAGCGCATCTACTCACGACCACTCATGCTGTAAACACAGTTCAGTTCAAAGTGAACGGCACAGATCCATATATGAAAATGGTCTATTTGCATATAGGGCTCCCATAACTCTGGTTATGGCACACCGGTCTGTGTAGAGTATGGGCCTGAGTCGTGCCTGTCAGTGGAATATGAACATACTTCAATGAACTCTGCCCACAAGAAAATATTGTTTGTTTTATTTCAGTATGTTGCACTGAAAAGGTTGAATATTGTGTTGATTCGATCACAATTCCCACAGTATAGGGAAACGTTGATAGTGTTAACTAAAGGGGAAAACTCTAGAACGTTGATAGTGTTAACTAAAAGGGAAAACTCTAGAACGTTGATAGTGTTAACTAAAAGGGAAAACTCTAGAACGTTGATAGTGTTAACTAAAGAGGAAAACTCTAGAACGTTGATAGTGTTAACTAAAAGGGAAAACTCTAGAACGTTGATAGTGTTAACTAAAAGGGAAAACTCTAGAACGTTGATAGTGTTAACTAAAGAGGAAAACTCTAGAACGTTGATAGTGTTAACTAAAGGGGAAAACTCTAGAACGTTGATAGTGTTAACTAAAAGGGAAAACTCTAGAACGTTGATAGTGTTAACTAAAGAGGAAAACTCTAGAACGTTGATAGTGTTAACTAAAGGGGAAAACTCTAGAACGTTGATAGTGTTAACTAAAGTGAAAAACTCTAGAACGTTGATAGTGTTAACTAACGGGGAAAACTCTAGAACGTTGATAGTGTTAACTAAAGTGAAAAACTCTAGAACGTTGATAGTGTTAACTAAAGAGGAAAACTTTAGAACATTGATAGTGTTAACTAAAGGGGAAAACTTTAGAACGTTGATAGTGTTAACTAAAGAGGAAAACTCTAGAACGTTGATAGTGTTAACTAAAGGGGAAAACTCTAGAACGTTGATAGTGTTAACTAAAGTGAAAAACTCTAGAACGTTGATAGTGTTAACTAAAGAGGAAAACTTTAGAACATTGATAGTGTTAACTAAAGAGGAAAACTCTAGAACATTGATAGTGTTAACTAAAGTGAAAAACTCTAGAATGTTGATAGTGTTAACTAAAGTGAAAAACTCTAGAACGTTGATAGTGTTAACTAAAGTGAAAAACTCTAGAACGTTGATAGTGTTAACTAAAGAGGAAAACTTTAGAACATTGATAGTGTTAACTAAAGAGGAAAACTCTAGAACGTTGATAGTGTTAACTAAAGTGAAAAACTCTAGAACGTTGATAGTGTTAACTAAAGAGGAAAACTCTAGAACGTTGATAGTGTTAACTAAAGTGAAAAACTTTAGAACATTGATAGTGTTAACTAAAGGGGAAAACTTTAGAACGTTGATAGTGTTAACTAACGGGGAAAACTCTAGAACATTGAGTTCAATCTTGTGCTTCTCTGAGCAGGGTGATATTTCTTCTGCACAGCAGTCCCGGGGGCTGAGTGCAGCTTAGTTGGAAACATTGCAAAGTAGCCCAAGAAATAGGCTTTACATAAAAAATGAACAACAAAAGGGATGTGTTATCATTATGGATTGCCTAACACCGCCCACAACCAGTAGGCTAACTAATGCTATTAACACACAGTTGTCTCAAGGAAAACTATTCAGACATAATCATATTCAAAGCACTGTTCAAGTTTGGCAGGGGAACTCAAGTTTAGTGGGCTGTTTCAGAAAAACATAGCCAAAGTCTAGCAATTCTCCCAGTAGCTGTTATCCACGTGTGACTAGAGCAGGGCTCTTCAAACCTGCTTCTACAGAGCTACAGTCCTGTAGGTTTTCACTCCAACCCTAATCTAGTAAACCTGATTCTAATGATTAGCTGGTTGATAAGCTGAATCGGGGTTGGAGCAAAAACCTACAGGAGGGTAGCTCTCCAGGAACAGGACTGTTTTGCAAACATTCCATAACTGCAGCTGGCAGTAAATCCCCAACCTTGGCTTATACCTGTTCATTAAAAATAAAGAGAGTCGCACATTTATAGGGTAAAACACCAACGTTTCGGCATCACTGTGACTACACTGTGCCTGTTCAGACAATACCCTCCAGGCGGCAGTAAATAGGCAACCTTGGTTTCATTCCTGTTCAGACAATACCCTCCAGGCGGCAGTAAATAGGCAACCTTGGTTTCATTCCTGTTCAGACAATACCCTCCAGGTGGCAGTAAATAGGCAACCTTGGCTTCATTCCTGCTCAGACAATACCATCCAGGTGGCAGTAAATAGGCAACCTTGGCTTCATTCCTGTTCAGACAATACCATCCAGGTGGCAGTAAATAGGCAACCTTGGCTTCATTCCTGTTCAGACAATACCATCCAGGTGGCAGTGTGCACTCTTTCAGTTTGTTTACCAACTCATAGAAGTAGTAGTAGAACAAAATTGACAACTTCTGTGTGCTCACAGATGCCATAAAGGGAGCGATACAATGTTGGGATCTCAATGAATAGAGCCTACATTGTCTAAGGAAACCGCTGTCCATTGGTTAATACCTTTATGAGGAAATAGTTCCCACTGTACATGGAACTAAAATAGTGCTGCCCAATCAGCCATGTAAATCTGACTCTGGTACTTCCTGATTTCTGCATCATCCAACAAAGAGTACATAAAGCATAGCCTTCCTTTCAGACTAGGTCTATTCGTCTGCCTTCTACATGTGTAATCAGTGTGAAGTTTGAATAGAAAATGTTGGCGATCAACACGCAAGCGTGCAAACATTTTGGCCAAATATACTTGGTCAAGGATTTACGTAGAGCAATGCCCCTCCTCTCTGCATTATCAATGACAATCACATAGAGGTAGATCAGTACTGCACATGTGGATACATAAACGTCTTTAGTTCTTACCTGTGTGGGGTTTCCTCAGGTGGCATGATCTGAGTTCATGTCTACCGCAGCACGCTCCCTTCCCTGGTTCCTGGATGAGTACAGAGTTCCTGGACCTCCTCTCAGACTGCTCTGGATTGGAATGGTAGCCTTTACTATGCACTGGGCCAGCCTCGCTCTCACTAGTCTCCGTCTGCTCTGGTCTCACCTCTTCCTCCACCACCGGCACATCCTGCTTCTCCTCTTCCTCCTCTTCCTTATATTCCTGTGATTGTTGTTGTTGCGGTGGCATTGGTGTTGTTGCAGCTGTTGCTGGCCCTGTGACAGGAATTGCAGTCTCACACTCCGTGGTGTTGGCTGTGCTGGTGTCTGGCAGGAGGGGGTTGTTTGTGGCAGCTTGGGCAGGCGTGTAGAACACTTGGGATGTAGAGACGACATGGCTGAAGTTGCTGTCTGGCGGGTCGGCTGGGCTGGGTGCGGGTAGCGCATCCACCTCGGACACAGTGTCCTCTGTGATGGGGACATTAAACTCGGAGGGTGTGAGGGCTGTGGTGTGGTCCTCAGACAGCATGGGCGACTGCAGGGAGCTCTCCCCCAGCAGCTCGCCTGGCCACGAGCCCAGGGTACCCCCGGACGCTGGCGGCTCTATGCTCACCTCTGGGGGCTTGCACTGCTCAGAGTTCTTGGAGAAGCGGTGGTGTGCAGAGAATGACTTGGGCAGCAGCTGTTTCTTCTGCCTGGATGAGCGTTTGCTGCCGCCGCTGTAGTCTTCCAGAAACCCAGAGTCATCTCCCTCATTGGTAGCTGAGCTGATGCATTTGATGAACACATTCCTATTGGCCGTGGAAGACACCTTTTCAAAGTCCTCCGTCTGCGAGCGGGTGATCTTCTTCTGCCGGTGGCCCCCGAAGCCAAATGAGTGCCGCGTCTTGGCCCGTGGAGGCCCAGCGCCATCGTGAAAGCCAATCTGAGGGTTGGCCTGGCTGCCGTTGGAGTCCTGGGCTGGATCTAGCGGAGGGGTCTGGATGCGTGGTGGTTCGCTGTTCCTCTTGCTGCTGAAGCGGATGGAGGGCGTGCGGAACAGGCTGCGACGTTTGCCCGTGCTGCTGTTGCTAGAGTTGGTGCTGGAGGGGGACGAGGTGTGGACGCCATTGCCCACGCCGCCTGAGGACGGGGAGGAGGGCAACGAGTCCTGCCTCTTACTCAAGCTCCTCCTGAAGATGGGCAGCCTGGAGACGAGCGTGGAGCGGCACGACCCTGATTCGCCCATCAAGGTTAAGCAGCAGTCAGTCACTCTGCAAAACAGACATCCCATCACAGTCAGAGAGTGAGACACAGTAAAAGGGCTTCAGGTTGATTTAAAAAATTTAAAAATCCCATCAAAAACAAAAATGTTCTGTGAACCTATAATTTCAAGTAGGCAATAAATGAATTGGAATAAGCTCGGTTATAGGTTAGGCTATAGGCTGAACTAAGCCTATGCGGTAATAAGTTGTTTTACCCGTGGGCCTTCAAGTAAGGAATGTTTCCATTCACTTTAACATATCTTTCAATCAATAGGACAGAGAAAAATCCAGTTTGACCAGTAGGCAGTTTTGTGAAGACAATACCCTAAATCATAGACATGGTTCACACAACATAAATCAATTACCCTATAGGCTACTTAATACATAAATAATAACTCCCTTCAATAGCCTAATCTAGGCCTGTTCAAATAGAATGTGTTGCATATCCAGGTTAGAGATGTCCTAGGAGGGTATTATCAAACTTTATTATCAAAGTTTTACATTCCAGCAAACTTCCTTATCTGTAACTAAATCTACCTCAAAGTCCCACAGAGATAATACCATTCCAGCAAACGTCCTTATCTGTAACTAAATCTACCTCAAAGTCCCACAGAGATAATAGCCTAAACCAGAGATACTGTACTCTGGTCTGTTTTCACACAGTTAGACTAGAGTGGCATTTCTATGTAAAAGAACCCATGAGCACGGTTAACTTGATTATGCCACTCTTAGTGCAAATTTAGAAATTAAAAAGACCTAGCTAGTCAAAAGGTTCCTTTAAAAATTGCAATTAATTTTTTATATCTAATTTAAAAAAAAACATGGACTTTAAGTTGGAAGCATTTGTGGAAAACACTATATGGGAGATGCAAGATAAATGTACGAAGGCGAATCTGCTTATCATTGCAAACCATTATGACATCAAAGTTGCACATGCCGATTCAAGAGCAGTTGTCAAAGAGTTAGTCTACAGTGCATTCGGAAAGTATTCTGACCCCTACACCTTTTCCTCATTTTTGTTACGTTACAGCCTTATTCTAAAATTGCTTAAATCAAAAAAGGTCCTCAGCGATCTACACACAATACTCCATAATGACAAAGCGAAAACAGGTTTAGAATTTTTTTGCAAATGTATTAAAAATAAAAACAGATACCTTATTTACATACGTATTCAGACCATTTGCTATGAGACTTGAAATTGAGCTCAGGTGCATCCTGTTTCCATTCATCATCCTTGAGATGTTTCTACAACTTGATTGGAGTCCACCTGTGGAAAATTAAATTGATTGGACATGATTTGGAAAGGCACACATCTCTCTATATTGACAGTGCATGTCAGAGCAAAAACTAAGCCATGAGGTGGAAGGAATTGTCCGTAGAGCTCCGAGACAGGATTGTATCCAGGCACAGATCTGGGGGCCTTCAATGCTGCAGAAATGGTCTGGTACCCATCACCAGACCATTTCTGCAGCATTGAAGGCCCCAAGAACACAGTGGCCTCCATCATTCTTAAATGGAAGAAGTTTTGAACCACCAAGACTCTTGGTCTTGGCTCTTGGCCTCCCGGGAAAACTGTGCAATCGGAGGAGAAGGGCCTTGGTCAGTGGGGGTGACCAAGAACCCAATGGTCACTCTGACAGACCTCTAGAGTTCCTCTATGGAGATGGGAGAAATTTCCAGAAGGACAACCATCTCTGCAGCACTCCACCAAGACTCTCTGACCATGAGAAACAAGATTCTCTGGTCTGATGAAACCAAGGTTGAACTCCTTGGCCTGAATGCCAAGTATCATGTCTGGAGGAAACATGGTACCATACCTACGGTGAAGCACGGTGGTGGCAGCATCATGCCGTTGGGATGTTTTTCAGCGGCAGGGACTGGGAGACTAGTCAGGATTGAGGCAAAGATGAATGGAGCATAGTACAGAGAAATCCTTGATGAAAACCTGCTCCAGAGTGCTCAATACCTCAGACTGGGGCAAAGGATCACCTTCCAACAGGACAACGACCCTAAGCACACAGTCAAGACAACGCAGGAATGGCTTCGGACAAGTCTTTGAATGTCCTTGAGTGGCCCAACAAGAGCCAGGACTTGAACCCGATCGATCCAACATCTCTGTAGAGACCGGAAAATAGCTGTGCAGCAATGCTCCACATCCAACCTGACAGAGCTTGAGAGGATCTGCAGAGAAGGGAGAAACCATCCAAATACAGGTGTTGCAAGCTTGTAGCGTCATTCCCAAGAATGCTCATTGCTGTAATCGCTACCAAAGGTGCTTCAACAAAGTACTGAGTAAAGGGTCTGAATACTTATGTAAATGTGATATTTTTTATTTTTTTCACAAGTTAGCAAAAATGAATAAAAACCTGTTTTTGCTTTGTCGTTATGTGGTATTTTGTGTAGATTGAGGGGAAAAAAACAATGTAATCAATTTCATAATAAGGCTGTAATGCAACAAAATGTGAAAAAAGTCAAAGAGTCTGAATACTTTGCGAAGGCACTGATGCTCCTCATTACTTTGTACTTTGTGCCTCATTCACTCAGTCTATTGAGTCTACTGGTCCTACTCACACAGAACTACCCCAAGCCTTGACCTCTTTCTCCCCTCTCTCTCCAAATGAAATCCTGCAACTAGTGAGGTCCGGCCACCTGACAACCTGCCTGCTCAACCCCATCCCCTCCTCCCGACCATCTCTGGAGACCTTCTCCCATTCCTCACTTCCCTCATCAACTCATCCCTGACCACTGGCTGCATCCCCTCTGACTTTAAAATGGCCTGAGTCCCCTCCACTCTTGGATTGCATCCTACCTGGCAGACTGCTCCTACCATGTGATGTGGACAGGATCTGTGTCTGCACCACGTACTCTCACTACTGGTGTCCCCAGCGCTTTAAAAAGATTCATCAAGTGAAATGGCTGCATTAAAATATCAACTGTAGGCTATAGGCCTATTTCAATCATATTGAACTACATTTCATGTTCAATCAATTGAGTACTATTTTTCTACTTGTAGGCTACTGTGTGTATTTGTCTCAATATACCCTCAGTGTACAAAACATTAGGAACACCTTCCTAATATTGAGTTGCACCCCACCCTTCCCTTCAGAACAGCCTCAATTCATCAGTGCATGGACTCTACAAGGTGTCAAAAGCATTCCACAGGGATGCTGGCCCATGTTGACTCTAATGCTTCCCACAGTTGTGTGAAGTTGCCTGGATGTCCTTTGGGTGGTAGACCATTCTTGATACACACGGGAAACTGTTAAGTGTGAAAAACCCAGCAGTGTTGCAGTTCTTGACACACTCAAACAGGTGCGCCTGGCACCTACTTCCATACCCTGTTCAAAGGCACTTCAATATTTTGTCTTGCCCATTCACTCTCTGGAACACATTCACAATCCATGTCTCAATTGCCTCAATGCTTAAAAATCCTTATTTAATGTCTCCTCTCCTTCATCTAGCCTACACTGATTGAAGTGGATTTAACAGGTGACACCAATAAGGGATCATAGCTTTCACCTTGTCAGTCAGTCATAGAAAGAGCACTCAGTGTATTTCATAATGTGTAGTCTAACATGTGTAATGATGTGCCAAATCTGTGATTTAGTACATTATTATAGGGTAAGAATTATAATAAACTGCCTCAAAATTTCCAGCTGTAGGTGGGGCTGGGCAATATGGCCTACAAATCATCTAAAAAAATGTTTCACATTTATGGCCGATTTACAATATCTTAAAAAAAATATATATATATTAAACTTTTTCTCCAAATAAGCTTTGTTGCACAATTTAAAGGTCAAAACACTGCATTTAAAACAGTAGGGAATAATATGATTAATTCAGGGATCGTCAAATAATACCTAGGCTAAATATAAGCCTTCAATCATAAGTCCTCGTGTAATTCAATTAACCTGCTTTTTTTTCACTGAGTGGCAAACAATGTTAATAAATCAAGCACTTAATACACTGGTCATACATATGCTTGACATTGCTGGTGAATGGCCAAGTATCCACTACCTGTTGTTTTCTTTTCTCATGATTGATGTTGACAAAGAGGTCTTGAAAATTGGAATTGCTGTTCTGAAAATGCAACCAGCACAAACACGCCATAGACTTGCATCCCAAATGGCACTATTCCCTTTATAGTGCATTATGTTTTTACAGAAGCCATAGTCATTCCATTCAGACCAAGTCTGTATCCAGACAATGTGCCCTTTTTAAGATAAGATGATGCGGTTTGTGATGGCTTGATATGCTGCTATGGTCTATTGCCCATGTCCCAACTAGTCAAGTTATGTAAGGTCTTCCCACAGCTCATTATTCATAGACCTACACCTACATATTTCTCCCCTCTTTTAACATTAATGGCAGAAACAAGGTGTATAATAGAATGTGACTGATGGGTGTTTCCTGAATGACAACAGCTTACATGTAACAACAACAAACTCAACCAGATACTGTACTGCAACTGCTATTGTCTTCATGTTACCTAGCTATGCATCATCTCACAAAACACAATGACCATTAGCGGCTATATGACTCCAAAGACGAGAAATTTTACCTATTTCAATTCAAGGCATATACAAGGCACATAACACTTAATCTCATCCTATCCTAACAAGACTAGTTAGGTCTTCAGTTGAATGCAATGCAGTAACTAGGTAGTAACTAGGTAACTATAATGTAATAAATCACGCCGCACAAAACCCCTTCCATAAAGGACACGGAGCAGTACTGTAACGTTAGTAGCTATGACAACTAGTTAGCTAGCTAATTCCCTGTTGAAAACACTTGACAGTTGTTGCACTGGTGTATATAATGCCGGAAACGAACTAGCTAACGTTAGGTGCTGTTAGATTGCTATTCAAATGTTAATATGGGTATATTGATGCCTAACTAGATGTAAATATTGATTAACTTCAGCTATTAAAATGTCGCCTATTGTCGCTAGCTAACGTTAGCTAGCTTCAATCTCTGCACGCAGGATAGCAGCTCGATCTGTCAAACGTCAACAATTTTGAAGCTGTACGTGCCCAACCATAATCTCAATGTTATTCTTGGTGAGGACACATTCAACTGGAAAGCCATGGACCAGGCAAGTAATTCAAACCAAATACAGCCATGATACCAAAGTTGCAGACGACGACTCAAATATAGTTATCACCAAGCTGTTTTTAGTTGACAAGCAAGGTGCATGTGAGCCCTCGAGACCCGGCGAAAAAGATGCGGCTAACTTAACAAGCTAAACTAGCTAATGTTTTACCTTCAGCTGAATTCCAATGCCCAGGCCGCTCCTTTCAGTGAAAGACGAAGCTGGTCTGAATATAATTAAATCTCTAATGATTCAATATTAACTTAACCATGGTGTGCAAACGCATGAAAATCTTACGGAAATAGCAAAACTATTAAATATATATATATTTATCGCACAAGTGCACCTCAATGACGTGGAATGTCTCTCATCCTCTCTTCCGTATTACACAGACCGCGAGCGTGGGTGACGTACACCTCACCTTCCCTGAAGAGTGAGCCGCATCTTCATGAAGCTGGTGGTGCTTCCGATTCAATTGCTGGCCTGAGGATGCCATTGAGTTATGGATAATGCTGAGCTTATTGTCAAGCAACCGTAACAAAAATATAATTGTTAAAAAAAATGTTTTTAAAGCATTACTTTGTAATAGTGAATTTGCTCTTGAGAAAATATCAACATGCAAGAATAATAAACAGTTGAACAGTGACTTATATGGAGGAAATAAGTGTCCATAATCAATTTTTGTTCTCTATTTTATACCATCTTTTCTTAATTAGTATCTTAATTACAGGTGTGACATATTTCAGTCACCCTGTAGTCCAGTCAGGAAACCAATTGATAAAAGCATCTTTATATAACACACACAGTATGATTGCATCATTTATTTTCTGTATTGATTTGTTGCTACCATTAATATCTAAATCCTCATTGATTGGCTAAATACATCTCACAACGCTCTAGGACAGTGATGTAACCTGGGGTCATTGGCTGTTTTGGGTCTTTCAACATCAGGCCCCCTCACCAAGGCAACCCAGCCTTACAGAGATGAAGGGTTAAAACCTTCGGTCCTCCCCTGTCTGAGGAAATGGGTCCGCTGCTGCAGTCTTCTGGTACCAATTAGTTTCCAACTACAACACTAGTCAAAACACTGTTAAACATGTAACAGATCAATTTGCACAATAGCACAAAAAAAACCTAAAAAATCTGTATTTCTACAGGAACATTTGTACAGGAAAAATCTTGCAGGACCTTTAGATTTCATACAGTCACAAATATCCTACATTTTTTTCTGCAGGAATCATGTAGGATATTTGCTCCTGTAAGAAAATCCCCACAGTATTCATTGTCACTTTCCTGTAGAAACAGCATGTTCTGCAGGAGTAACAAATCCTGCAGGTTCTGCCCCTACAGGACTCCTGCAAGAATTTTAGCTGACCCTGTAGGAATATTTCTTTTTTAACCTGATGTTGAGGATCTTTGAAAATTCCTGCACGATACAACCGATTCCTGCATGAGTCCAAGTCAACTTTCCCCTTCAGGATTTCATAAATCCTACAGAATTCCTGCCTCAGAAGTAATTGTGTAGATGACCTGTTTAACTCTTGTAAGGGTAGATAAGCTTACTTTATCTGCAGAGGCAGTAGCATCACATGCTGTCTAATGAGGATGGGTGGATCAGGGTCTGAGTGAGAGAAAGATCAGTATGTGTGCATTTCATACATTTTCCTTGCACTTCTCAGAATGCTCTATATCTAGAGAAGAACTTTCCCAGGAGGGTGACAGATACACATACCGTTTATAAAACCTTACTCAAAGTGAACACAAAATTAACCACACAATTGTTTTAAAACACTTGTTTATTTCATACAAATTCCCAAACAGCAAATAAAATACTACGTTAAGAATGATGACAGATTAACGCTTAATGTACATCAAAGCATCACTCACAGAAAGCGAACATCACATATCCCATTACTTACAATAGGAGAATACAACAGGTCTATTCCCTGCAGTGTACGTAATATTGCACAACAATTCACACAGACCTGCACAGCCGAGGCATACATGCTACAGTTTAAAGTGCTAGCTTGAACCATTAGACTGAGTGTCTGCAGAACATTTGGTTTAACCTACTACTGAAAACCATAGGATTCCCTTTTTCTACAATCAGCAGTGGATATGTACAGTAGCTAGAATAAGACGAGCACTATAGCAAATATCTACTGTGAAAGACAACTCCTGTGGCCACTAGTGACTTGACCCAAGATAAGCAAATTAACAAAAACGCACCTACGAGACATTCAATTTGTTCTGTAAATAATACATTCTGTGATAAACACAATCCCGAACCTGTTAATTAAGTGCATAGACTTTTTAAAAGGTGTTTCAACAGTCATTTAAAAAAGGAACAGGTAGAAGTGTTGTGTCCTAAAAGGAATGGTAGAGAATTATGCGCACCAATTCTGAAGCAGCTAGGATTTAAAATTAAGACTACAGATTGTTGTTCCTCAAAATAAATGTACATGATTCAGATAAGCAAAACAATTAACGCAGCAAATTCTAGGATACGCAACACTCAAATAGACCTAAAACATCACAACACAGAAAAGGAGACGTCCAAATTTAAGATGCTCCCTTGACAAATTCAGTCAGACATGATCTAGTTCCAACTACAATTTTCCACCAATTTCCCAAATTGCTCAAGTTTGATTAAGCTGAGAAACTTCACAGCACATACAAACTCAAAAGAAAACAAATTGCAGATCTATGACTTATTTTACCCCCCAAAAAATAATGCCACTAGATATGTACATTGATGTAAACATTTAAAAGAGTTAATTTCAGTTTATTATTGGATATATGAACAATCTTAAAAGGCTGAGATTAGGGTACAGTAAATGACTAATGTATTTATGGAAGCCGCAAAGAAAAGTACAATTCTGTTGAGAAAGGTATAGTTTTCCAGGGCTGATAGGCCACAAACCTGAGAAAAACTCATTATCCTTACCCTCAAGAAAACAAAACTGATGTACAAATATTGTCCAAAAACCCATGTAAGGAAGCCAGAGGGGACCGGGGCACTGTTCAGCAGGGGTAACCATTCAGAAATAGAAAATGTATAGAGATAAAATTACTCCCTTTTCTAGAGGACAAAGCATCTGATCAGTTTACACAATAGATTTCTAAATCGGAAGGTTCTGAAACGCTGCACACGGCTGAACAGACCCATGGTATGCCCTAAAACCTTGTTGTCCTAGCTGATACTCAAGAGCCAATCGTCAACGTGCATAACAAATGTCTAAGTTCTGTACACTAACATGACATGTGTCAGGAAGAAGTCGCATCGTAGTAGAGTTCCGTGGGACAGTTTGTGTAGTGAGTACCTGTAGTGTTTGTAGTTTCACATTCCCAGTGCTAAACAGAATTCCCAGTGCTAAACAGAATTCCCAGTGCTAAACAGAAAACATTCACTGCTATTGAACAACTGCATTCGAGGCAGCAGTGCAAGGTAAATTCATTAACGTGATAATTTAGTGATCAACAACTAATCTCCGTGAGTGTAATTTTAAGTCGAGATCCGCACGTGACAAGTCTCCCTCCCACTGACAGCAAAGCACGATTTACGTCTGAGTAGCACACACAGACCTCGTTAGAATTACACCCTGAACGTGGATGTTTAGTGTTATGATTCAGATAAATGTGTTCTGCATTGAAATAGTGTTCAGAGTGGTTAGGTAGTGACATTAAGTACAAGAAAGTGTGCTAGTCTTTAAAAATAAAAAGTGCACATTTTTTGAGCATGTGTCCAAATCAAATGCAGTGTAACAAACTGGTGTTGACAGACTCTTGACTAAGGACATTGATTAGGTATGATTTGTATTACACATTTTTGGTAGGGATGTTTCTCAACCGAGGGGTCCTTGTGACCTACACACACACACTCACCCTTGTAAGTGATGACTAGCCTTGCTGTTGTGCACAGTTAAACAAATCATATAATTTGTTAGATGATCTATTTATTGTGAAAGGCACAGAGGCATAGACGTAGCTGCAAGGCTCTTCAGGTTTCTCTTGGCTACGTTTTACTGGACTTAGTAGTGATACATAAATAGGTGTTCATAAAAAAAAACAAAGACCTGGATTAATAATAGTCAGCTGAAATACTGCAGACAAAATCATTACAAACATACCTGACTGAAAGCAGAGACCAACATGAACGCAAAGGCAAGTGTTGAGCGGGAGAGACCCGTGTGTGTGGAAGGCCCAGCATCTCACATATACGACAGCCGCTTTGCTGTGATGAAGTCCTCTAGATGAACCTTGCCACTACCCATGAGGCCAAAGGCAGGGTACATGGTACCGGAGCAGTCCACCTGCCGCTCGTAAAGGCACCTCATGGTGTCTGCATCATAGAAGTAGACCCGGCCCGCATCGTAGTCTAGGCACACGCCGATACGCTGTGGCATAGGCAGCACCCGGTTGCTGTGGTCGCCGTGGTCGCTGCCGGCAGAGATGGAAGCTTTGGGGAGGAATATTTTGCCCATGCCCACAGTGAGCAGAGTGAATGGCTGGGACAGATCATAGCACGTGTCCTCGCTGCCACTGTCGTGCCCACTGTCGTGGTCGTACCTGGAGGTGGGAGACAGGCAACAGTCAGCCTACTACAGCCCATTCAATAATACTGTCACACTGATTGTTTCCTCATTGTTACCTGGAAGCCTGTTCAAATATACATAACAGTAAAACCACAGTAGGTAATAGCAGAAACATATTTGAAAGAATTGTTGAAAAACGAAGGCCTTTTCTGTGAATTAACCCTCGACAGCATGTGTCAAACTCATTCCACGGAGGGCTGAGTGTCTGTAGGGTTTCACTCCTCGCTTGTACTTGATTGATGAATTAAGGTTACTAATTAGTAAGCTACTCCTCACTTGGCTGTCTAGGGCTATCTGAAAAGAAAAACCAGCAGACACTAGGCCCTCCATGGAAAGAGTGACACCCCTGGTTTACAAGTTAATGCTTCTTACGTCGCAGGCTTCTTTGTGACTCAGTCCTAATCCTTAGTGAGTGATCGAGTTAGTCTGAGTTTACCTGGGGCTACTAGTGTCTCGGGGGTTGTGGAACCACTCCAGCAGTTTGGAATCAGAGGCCACGCCCACCTTGACCAGGTAGGAGTGGGGCTCCACGCGGAAGGCCCAGTAGTGTCTGCCCTGAGAGATGCCCGTGTCACCAATGATGTAGTCCAGGCCCATGTAGCTGCCTGTCTGCACACGCTCAGCAGCCAGCAGGAAGGCCATGCCGGCCATGCTCTCCACAGAGTCACGGCGCCTGCTCAACGCCAGCCGCTCCGAGCTGAAGCCGCAATTGTCGTTGAATAGGAAGCCAAATGCTACGGGAAAAGAGCAACACAAAAGGAACAGTCAGACGCAGATAGAATGTCCTGTTTGATCATCGTCTCAGGATGCCAGCGAGAAGGTGGGCTTTCATAAAGTGTCACATGAGGGCGCCATTGTAAAGATTTTTTAAAAAAGTGAAGGAATTGACAGAATTTCCAAATGTATCCATTTACATGTATTGAAAGACAAACAATGCTTTATTTCTCATGTAAGGTTATTTTAAAATTATTTTCTAAGCCACATCTGCTGCGGCTCAAGTCTCAAAATAGTTACAACGCCAAAGGCCATAATTACTATTCACTTACCAACTAAAATAGTTATGCCTGTGCAATGAGCCATTGCATTCTGTCGCCATGGTAAAGCATTTAATTCATATTTATTCACAAAAATACTAGCCGTTTACCACTTGTTGCATGAACTACACAAACTTGAGTGATCTTAAAGATAACCTTCATTAAAAAATAAGACAAATGTATTGTCGTACAGTAATGACAAGTATGCCTGCACTGACTTGTGAGGCGTGTTGCAGCTACTGTTATGTCTGGTCTGTCTGAAGCCTGCATTGACCCAGAATTCCACCTCATTACTAACACACTATGCACCCCACTGCGAAAAATCCCCAGGAATGTGGGTTCCCAGTCCTATCACTGGGCTTCAATCCACAGTGGACCCAGCTCTCAGCCATAGTTTACTGCAGACTAATAAGGCAACGGAGGATAAACTAAATCCGAATGGATCAGCAATTATACACACACATGGAAGTTCGGATCAGAGGGTGGGGACTAGAGGTCGACCGATTATGATTTTTCAATGCCGATACCGATTATTGGAGGACCAAAAAAGCCAATACCGATTAAAATCGGCCGATTTTTTTATTTGTAATAATGACAATTACAACAATACTGAATTAACACTTATTTCAACTTAATATAAAACATCAATAAAATCAATTTAGCCTCAAATAAATAATGAAACGTGTTCAACTTGGTTTAAATAATGCAAAAACAAAGTGTTGGAGAAGTAATATGTGCCTTGTAAAAATGTGTGCCATGTAAAATATGTGCCATGTAAAAAAAGCTAACATTTCAGTTCCTTGCTCAGAACATATGAAAGTTGGTGGTTCCTTTTAACATGAGACTTCAATATTCCAAGGTAAGAGGTTTTAGGTTGTAGTTAATATAGTATTTATAGGACTATTTCTCTCTATACCATTTGTATTTCATATACCTTTGACTATTGGATGTTCTTATAGGCACTATAGTATTGCCAGTGTAACAGTATAGCTTCCGTCCCCCTCCTCGCCCCTACCTGGGCTCGAACCAGGAACACGTCGACAACAACCACACTCGAAGCATCGTTACCCATCGCTCCACAAAAGCCTTGCAGCGCAAGGGGAATAACTACTCCAAATCTAAAAGCGAGTGACATTTGAAACAGTATTAGCGCACACCCAGCTAACTAGCTAGCCATTTCACATTGGTTACACCAGCCAATAGGCTGATAGGCTTGAAGTCATAAACAGCGCTGTGCTTGCGAAGAGCTGCTGGCAAAACGCACGAAAGTGCTGTTTGAATGAATGACTACGGGCCTGCTCCTGCTCAGTCAGACTGCCCTATCAAATCAGACTTAATTATAACACACAGAAATACGAGCCTTTGGTCATTAATATGATCAAATCCGGAAACTATCATTTCGAAAACAAAACATTTATTATTTCAGTATGAGGTATGAGTTGCTATTTCAGAAAATGGCTCAGGCCCATCTCTCCCTGCCCATCACGAGTTCCACCCCTACACATGATTACGACATCATCCTCAGTGTGTTTGTGAGACATCAGTGCCTGGAGCCTACCTGGGGCAGGTGGTGTGTGGAAGGTGACCTCTGGGCTGTAGGGGCTGTAGAGGGAGTTGCGGCAGCTGCGGACTCGGAACGAGTAGAGGCTGTCGGCCTCCAGATCACACACCACTGTGCTAGGGCCGTACACCCTGTCTGTGAGGCGCCAGCGGCTGTCGCCGTCCTGCTCCGCGCCCAGCCTCCTGTACTCCAGAACCTGGTGGTCTGTGGCCAGGGTATCCTCAGCCAGCTGCCAGCACAACAAGCCCTCGTTGTAGACGTGACTACGGGACAGATCAATGATGGGAGGCTCGGGGACTGAGAGAGCAGAGAAAAGGAAATGGCAGAGTGAGGTGGTCGGGTTAAAGTCCAAGTCTCCCAAAAAATACAAATATATAAATTGACAAACTAACATAAGCAAGCCTTGGACAAGTAAGCCTTGACAGAGACATAACGGTCCATACAAAACATGCTAGACCTTATTTTAAAATGGTATTGGTTATCTGGAAATCATCTTTTTATTTTGACACATTGGTTTATGTAAGTGCATGGAGTTCTTACGAGATGACTGAACTCAGTTCAGACAGAATATGAACAGGAAGATTGAGAAGCTAAAAACAAATATTGCCAGGAAAAGCACTTTGCAAATCCTTCACCCCCCCCCCCCCCCCCCCCCTCCCCTCACTGCAGACATAGCTTCCTGTCAGCCACAGCCAGGTCCAGCAGGTTTGTTCAGGACTGGAAGGGGGGGGGAGACTGGGCGGCCTGCCAACCCAGCAGGCTACCAGCCTGAGAGCGCCGCTATTCTCAGAGAAACAACCTATTGATCGTCAGGACAGGCATTACACCAAACAGAGGCTTCTTCTCGTTTCTCACTGGCTGTGATACCAGACTGCAGCCTCTGGAGGGGCTGGATTAGGAAGGGGGAGAACACACAACACAACACCTTTATGGTTCAACTAGTGGGGGGATAGATTCAAATATAGAGCCAGTGAGAGCATAGAAGACTCCACAACACCGTAATGAGATCTGCTTGAGTACTGAGGTTGAAATTACACATCACCTCTTTGGGTGATATACAGTATCTGGGAGGGGGAGGTCACTGTCCCCCTCCCCAGACCCCCCCCCCCCCCCCCCCATACTGTTTCCTTCCATTTGTTGCCTTGTGAAGACGACCCTGGCGTGATCCTGGTGCTGGGTTGGAGCTGTTCGTTCCTTTACTCTGTCTGGTCTAGTTTAATGAGAAATCCATGCAGCGCTGCTCCATGTAGCACTTCTACAGGTCTGTCCTCAAGGACAGCCTGGCCCCCACTCTGCCAACCAACTGTCGCTAACGAACACAGATGACCCTTCGTCTCTCTACGGGGAGACAAAGCAGGGCCCATTTGTGGTCAGTAATCTTTATAGCGCGACGAGCCCACAAGCCCATTCAATACACACAGTAATACCTGTGGGACAGAGGGAGCAGGGTTGGAACTCATTCCGAGGACAACCACAGTTAGCCTATAAGAAGCCTCCTGTTTACTTCCAGGGTAGCGCTGCCCCTACTTAATATGCGCATGTCAAATCAGTTCCTATTCACAGGAACATAATTATATCCAGCCCGCTGCACAGTTCCCTTTTCTCTAAATCGAGTCTATATGCAAAGCAGTGGACCAGCAAAAAGCCCTGCAATGCTCTCTGTGCCAAAATCCCTGTGTGTATATCAGGAGTGTAACCGGCTTATTTAATTAAAAGCACTTCTGGTTACCAGTGTCTTAACAGAGAGCAGAGCCCAGGAGGAGGTGAAAGTGACTGACAGATTGAGGCGGAGGTGAGTTATAGGGGAACCAATGAGGAGTGTCAACAAATTAAGGTTAAACTTTGGGCTTGCATTGCAATGTCTGCATACATTTTTACATATTAGGAGTGTGGGGTGGGGTACTCACCTCCCCCAAAACATAGCTCCTTCAGCATAGTCTCCTCTCTGGAAGTTTCCAGCACAAACTCATCAAAGGAGGGGTCAGCCGCGGGGTGGAACGTCCTCAGAGACTCGGTGGATTTCGCAATTCTGGAAAGAAAAGAGGAAACAAAATGGCAGATATTCGCTTTGTAGTGAACATAAAGTGAATGTCTGCCCTCCATAACTGGCTACGAGACTATTGCAGCTCTGCTAGGCTTCACAGTAAAGCAAGAAAATGTATCAAGCATCCCAGAAGTGTTAAAAAAAGCCATCCCAGAAGTGTTAAAAAAGCCATCCCAGAAGTGTTAAAAAAGCCCACACTAACATATGTAGGTTCACAAAATCAATTAATTTGCTAGTAACAGATGATATTGATTTTATGCCTCAAACTCACACAGAACACCTTTGATGATAGTGGTAACAATATATGGTTAACATTACAGAAAATATTAGGTGTTTCTCTTTATATTCAGAATCCCATTCCTGTAAAGCTTAGAGAGGATCTCATGTTAAATACTGTTGAAGTAATATGGCTGCAGGTTCATCTGCCTCACTTAAAGTCAATTCTGGTGGGAAGCTGCTATAGACCACCAAGTGCTAGCAGTCAATATCTGGATAGTGTGTGAAATGCTTGATAATGTATGTGATATTAACAGAGGTATATTTTCTGGGTGATTTAAATATTGACTGGCTTTCATCAGGCTGCCCACTCATTAGGCGGCAGGTAGCCTAGTGGTTAGAGCGTTGGGCCAGTAACCAAAAGATCGCTGGATAGATTCCCAGAGCTTACATGGTAATCTGTCATTCTGTCCCTGAACAAGGGAGTTAACCCACTGTTCCCCGGTAGGCCGTCATTGTAAATAAGAACTTGTTCTTACTAACTTGCCTAGTTAAATAAAGGTTCAATTTAAGCTTCAAACTAGTGCCTGCAACCTGGTTTAGGTTATCAACCTACCAGGGTAGTTACAAACAGTACAGGAATGAAAATCAACGTGTTAATCATATCTTACCTAATGATGCAGAAATTAGTTTGGATACAACTTTCATCGGATGTAGTGATCACAATATAGTAGTCATATCTAGGAAAACCAAAGTTCCAAAGGCTGGGCCTAATAGTGTATAATACCACCCTGGCGTGATCCTGGTGCTGGGTTGGAGCTGTTCGTTCCTCTACTCTAGTTTAATGACAATACATACAATAGGTTTTGTAGCGAGGTTGTTGATGTGAATAATATTTGTTGGTCCATTTTGAGCAACCAGACGCTGCACTTGACACATTCATGCAATTGCTTATCCCAGTTACTAACTGGGATAAGCAATGCACCCATTAAGAAAATGACTTAAATCCCCATGGATTGATGAGGAATTTAAAAAAAATTGTATGGTTGAGAGGGATGAGGCAAAAGAGATGGTGAATTGGTCTGGCTGTACAACCGATTGGCAAAACTAACTAAGCAAAAATAAACTACACAATGAAACAAAGAAATGACAAAGACAGTAAAAAAAACAACTTTGAAGCACCTTAAATGACATGTTTGGCAGAAAAGCAAACAGAGCTCCATCATTCATTGAATCAGATGGCTCATACAACACAACTCACTGATATGACAACTAATTTCATGCTGTTTTCATTGGCAAGACAATCAAAAGTAGGCATGAAATGAAGGCAACAAACACTGACACTACAGATCCAAGTATATCCAACCAAATTATCAAAGACAAGCATTATAATTTTGAATTCGGTAAAGCAAGCGTTGAAGAGGTGAAAAAAATAGTTGACAAGCCCCCGGGGTCTGACAACTTGGATAGAAAATTGCTACAGGACAATATTGTCGTCATTCCTATTTAAGCCTACTAGAAAGTGTGTGCCCTCACGCTTGGAGGAAAGAAAGTTATTCCCTTCCCTAAGAATAGTAAAGCCCCCTTAACTGGCTCAAACAGCCGACCAATCAGCTTGTTACCAACCCTTAGTTAATTTCAGGAAAAAAAATAGTTTGACCAGATACAATGCTATTTTACAGTAAACAAATTGACAGATTTTCAGCACACTTATAGGGAAGGACATTCAACAAGAACTTCACTTACACAAAATGACTGATTGGCTGAGAGAAACTGATGATAAAAAGAATGCGAGGGCTGTTTTGTTAGACTTCAGTGCAGCTTCTGACATTATCGATCATAGTCTGTTGCTGGAAAAAGAAAACGTAGAGTAAGTAAAGCCAGTGTGTCTGTATGCGGATGACTCAACACTATACACGTCAGCTACTAAAGCTACTGAAATGACTGCACCACTTAAAGAGCTGCAGTTAGTTTCAGAACGGTGGCAAGGAATAATTTAGTCCTAAATATTTCAAAAACTAAAATAATTGTATTTGGGACAAATCATTCACTAAGCCGCAACTAAATCTTGTAATAAATCATGTGGAAATTGAAGTGACTAACTGCTTGGAGGAACCCTGGATTATAAACTGTCATGGTCAAAACATTGATACAACAGTAGCGAAGATAGGGCGAAGTCTGTCTATAATAGCGCTGGTCTGCCTTCTTAACAGCACTATCAACAAGGCAGGTCCTACAGGCCCTAGTTTTGTCGCACCTGGACTAGTGTTCAGTCATGTGCCAAAAAGAGGGACTTAGAAAAATTGCAATTGGCTCAGAACAGGGCAGCTGTCCCTTGGATGTACAGAGAGCTAACAATAATATCCATGTCAATCACCTGGCTCAAAGTGGAGGAGAGATGGAGTTCATCACTAATTGTATTTATGAGCGGTATTGACATGTTGAATGCACCGGTCTGTTTGAACTACTAGCACACAACTCGGACACCCCTGCATACCCTACATGCCACCAGAGGTCTCTTCACAGTCCAGAACAGACTATGGGAGGCACGCTGTACTACATAAAGCTATAACTACATGGAACTCTATTCCACATCAAGTAACTCATTCCAGCAGTACATTTTTTTTAAATCTGATAACAATACACCTTATGGAACAGCAGGGACTGAAGCAACAGACATGCATACAAACACATAACATATGCACTATACACAATGGATTTTGTGTTATAGATGTGTTAGTAGAGGCCTGAGGACACACTTAATGTTGTGAAATCTGTAATGAATGTATTGTAATGTTTTTAATATTGTATAAACTGCCTTAATTTTGCTGGACCCCAGGAAGAGTAGCTGCTGCCTTGGCAGGAGCTAATGGAGATTCAAAATAAATACATGCTAGCAAAGAGACCACTATCAGAGATGGATTTCCCGGGCAAGATAAATGAGCATGGGAGACTTGTGTGGGTGGGTGACGGTAACAGTGTTAGGTGACTGAAGTCCCAAAGCTGCTTTTTTGTTGTACACATTTAGATCAATTAGCAGGATTAGAGCTCGAGCAGGACATGGGGAATGTAAACAGCACTTCACCATTCCAATCTGTCCCAGTGTCCCTGATACTTGGTGTCATGGATCTTCGACACCCTCAACCTACCCGTAAGCAGGTTTATTTTAGTACTGGAGGAGTCACAGGGCCCAAATCCCCATTAGGAAACCTAGATAACAAGAGCAGCCACAGGGAAATGGCGTTCTGGCCTGTAATAGTTTGAAAAGGGGTCCTTTAAATTACTGACCTTTATTAAACAATGGTGATATTAAATAACCATTAGCATTTATCGCCACTGATGGTAACCGGAGCCAGTCTCTACTGTGCCTTTGTATACTAATGTGTTGGGAGTGGCAGTCAGGGCTGGAGGTTGACAGTGTTGGGTGAAATTGCCCTAGAAGATGATCTTTCCTCAGATTAGCAAGTCCCCACTACTAGTTTAGGTTATGATTGGAGGAGGGGAAGCTGAACCTAGATCTGCACCTAGGGGAAATTTGTCCCTGGAGCGGAGGCTGACCTGGTGTGCAGCTGCTTGGCCGTCTGAACGAAGCAGGATTGGTCTGTCTCCTTGAGGACCTCCTGGGCGTAGCCCACCAGGCCACTGTTCTCCAGCATGCCCTGGTACTCCTCCACCTGGCCCCTGAGCTGCTCCAGACGCCGCGTCCTCGACTGCTCGATGGAGTTCAGCATCTCAGACTTCCTCTCCTGGAGTGTCTGGAACAGCCGCTCAAAGTGCTCATAGGCTCCACACTCGGCCACCTGGCCATTCTCCTGTAGAGGTAGGGAAGGGTGTCAACGCATCATGGTGCCATAATACTGCATAGAAATCTGTTTGTGCCATCATGCCTCCTTACCGCAAGGATTTTGGCATGACAAAGTATGAATGATGGCACAACATCTGGGACCAGGCTAGCATAGTAGTAATATTACAACAAAATGTCAAACGAGAGAAAGCCGTCATAGTACAGTACAGACAAAGTCAAACTAAGCAAACCCTTCTGCAGTGGAATTCATGCAAATTATTATGTATTTACATGCATTTGAATGTGACCTTCCTTCTCAGTGCAGACAATGTCCCTTTGTTATTTAATATAAGACAAACAGTCAGACACAGGACAAGTTTTGTTCCGTCAACTACTTGCCTCAGTTTCATTGATCAACACCTCCAGGTGGGAAATCTGAGTCCTCACTTGGTCCTCTTTGCTGATTAAGTAATGGATACTCTTTGATAGCTTCTCCTGTTGGTATCACAACAAAGAACATTTGAGAGCATTCAGAAAACCGATTGAAATCCTACCTCATCCCGGAATGTTCCGGTTGTTCATCAGAACAAAACACCCAATATGCCTCTGCATACAGTACGGCCAGCAGAGAGATCGTCAGATGTTCAATTGATAGATAAGCATAAGATACAAATGATTACATTAAATATGGATGAGTCAGGCCCGGTGCCTGTGTCCATAGGCCTCTAAGATTACAGTCAAAGGACACAGAGTCCTCTGTCCCTCTGCTTTCAGTGGCTGACTGACCTCTCTAGTCTGGAGGGGGGGGGGGGGTGTTGCTTGTTGTTGATGACTGCACATGTGGATTACACTGCTCAAAGGTAAACTGATCCTGTGGATGTGTGCCACTCAGCAGATACAAATGACTGATAAATATTTCATTAGGGGGCTCAAAATCAAATAATTTATTGGTTGTGTACATAGTTCAGCAGATGTTATAGCAGGTGCAGCAAAACGCTTAAGTTACTAGCGCCTTTACAATGATGTCAATTAAGTAGGCAAATAAAAATGTCAGAACAAATCCAATTAATCCAAATGCAATCTATACAAAGATTTACACAAGATACTGTATACTAAGAATCCTACGTACAGCTACTGGATTGAGCTGTGTTGTTTTCTCAATGTCTAAACACACAATGCAAAAACTCCATGGGAAATAAGCTTTCGGACCAGAGACAGGAAGATAAACACACGTGTGAATGGTGGGCAGACATGTATACCTATTCACATACTAAGTAGTAATATAGAATAAGCCTATAAAACAGTATTATTATTTACCTTTATTTAACTAGGCAAGTCAGTTAAGAACAAATTCTTATTTTCAATGACGACCCCTTGTTCAAGGGCAGAATGACAGATTTTTACCTTATCAGCTCGGGGATTCAATCTTGCAACCTTTTGGTTACTAGTCCAACGCTCTAACCACTAGGCTACCTGCCGCCCCACAACAGTATATACAGTTGAATTCGGAAGTTTACATACACCTTAGCCAAATACATTTATACTCAGTTTCACAATTCCTGACATTTGATCCTAGCAAAAATTCCCTGTAGTAGGTCAGTTAGGATCACCACTTTATTTTAAGAGTGTGAAATGTCAGAATAAGTTTATTTATTTCAGCTTTTATTTCTTTCATCACATTCCCAGTGGGTCAGAAGTTTACATACACTCAATTAGTATTTGGTAGCATTGCCTTTAAATTGCTTAACTTGGGGTCAAACATTTATGGTAGCCTTCCACAAGCTTCCCACAATACATTGGGTGAATTTTGGCCCATTCCTCCTGACAGAGCTGGTGTAACAGAGTCAGGTTTGTAGGCCTCCTTGCTCGCACACGCCTTTTCAGTTCTGCCCACAAATGTTCTATAGGATTGAGGTCAGGGCTTTGTGATGGCCACTCCAATACCTTGACTTTGTTGTCCTTAACTTTTGGAGTAGGGGGCAGTATTTTCACATCCGAATGAAAAGCATGCCCAGAGTAAACTGCCTGCTACTCAGGCCCAGAAGCTAGGATATGCATATTATTAGTAGTAGATTTGGATAGGAAACATTCTGAAGTTTCTAAAACTGTTTGAATGATGTCCGAGTATAGCAGAACTCATATGGCAGGCAAAAACCTGAGAAAAATCCAACCAGGAAGTGGGAAATCTGAGGTTTGTAGTTTTTGCCAATCCAATATACAGTGTAAATGGGGTCAGATTGCACTTCCTAAGGCTTACACTAGATGTCAGTCTTTAGAATGTTGTTTCAGGCTTCTACAGTGAAAGGGGAGCGAATAAGAGCTGTTTCTCAACCAGTGGTCTGGCTGAAAGCAGAGTTGTTGATCGCGCACAAGCTCTGTTCCCTTTATAATGACAAAGGAATTGGAATATTATTGAAGATTTATGATTTTAAAAAAAGTCCTAGAGATATATAATCAATCGTTTGACATGTTTATACGAACTGTAATTAAACTTTGACTTTGTCTAGACTTAGTGCCCACGCCTTGTGCATTTGGATTAGTGATCTAAACGCGAACAAAAAGGAGGTATTTGGACATAAAGATTAAATTTTTCGAACAATAGAAACATTTGTGGAACTGGAATTCCTGGGAGTGCATTCCGATGAAGATCAAAAGGTAAGTGAATATTTATTTAACGCTATTTCTGACTTTTGTTGACTCCACAACATTGCAGGTTTCTGTATGGCTTGTTTTGGTGGCTAAGCGCTGTACTCAGATTATCGCATGGTGTGCTTTTGCCGTAAAGCTTTTTTGAAATCTGACACAGCGGTTGCATTAAGGAGAAGTTTCTTTAATCCTATGACTAACACTTGTACGTTTCAATGTTTATGATGAGTATTCCTGTAAATTGATGTGGCGCCAATGACAAGCCACCGGGGTCTGACAACTTGGATAGAAAATTGCTACAGGACAATAGCGGACAATATTGTCGTCATTCCAAATCACCAGATGTTTTGGAGGCAAAACATTACTGAACATAACGCGCCAATGTAAACAGATTTTGATAGAAATATGAACTTTATCGAACAAAACATACATTTATTGTGTAACATGAAGTCCTATGAGTGCCATCTGATAATTTTCTCTATTTCTGCTTTTTGTGACTCCTCTCTTTGGCTGGAAAATTGCTGTTTTTTGTGACTAGGCGCCGACTTAACATAATCGCATGGTATGCTTTCACCGTAAAGCCTTTTTGAAATCGGAAACTGTGGTTGGATTAACAAGAAATTTCTTTAAAATGGTGTATAACACTTGTATGTTTGAGGAATTTTAATTATGAGATTTATTCATTTGGCGCCCTGCACTTCCACTGGATGTTGGTCAGGTGGGACGGTAGCGTCCCACGTACCCTAGAGGTTAAGCCATTTTCTACAGCTTTGGAAGTATGCCTGGGGTCATTGTCCATTTGAAAGACCCATTTGCGACCAAGCTTAAACTTCCTGAATGATGTCTTGAGATGTTGCTTCAATATATCCACATAATTTTCCTGCCTCATGCTGCCATCTATTTTGTGACGTGCACCAGTCCCTCCTGCAGCAAAGCACCCCCACAACATGATGCTGCCACCCCCGTGCTTCACGGTTGGGATGGTGTTCTTTGGCTTGCAAGCCTCCCCCTTTTCATTCAAAACATATCGATGGTCATTTTGGCCAAACAGTTCTATTTTTGTTTCATCCGACCAGAGGACATTTCTCCAAAAAGATCAATCTTTGTCCCCATGTGCAGTTGCAAACCGTAGCCCGTAGCTTTTTTATGGCGGTTTTGGAGCCGTGGCCTCTCCCTTGCTGAGCGCCCTTTCAGGTTGTCGATATGACTCGTTTTGCTGTGGATATAGATACTTTTGGACCCGTTTCCTCCAGCATCTTCACAAGGTCCTTTGCTGTTGTTCTGGGATTGATTTGCACTTTTCACACCAAAGTATGTTCATCTTTAGGAGACAGACGGCGGCTCCTTCCTGAGCGGTATGACAGCTGCATGGTCCCATGGTGTTTACACTTGTTTGCGTACTATTGTACAGATGAACGTGGTACCGTCAGGCATTTGGAAATTGCTCCCAAGGATGAACCAGACTTGGACTACAATTTTTTTTCCTGAGGTCTTGCCTGATTTCCATTGATTGTCCCATGATTTCAAGCAAAGAGGCACCGAGTTTGAAGGTAGGCCTTGAAATACATCCACATGTACACCTCCAATTGGCTCAAATTATGTCAATTAGCCTTTCAGAAGTGGAAACATCTAGGAGCAACAACGGCTCAGCTGAGAAGTGGTAGGCCACACAAGCTCACAACGGGACCACCGAGTGCTAAAATGAGTTTTAAAAAAGTAGTCTGTCCGAATTCCAATGCAAAGCGTCGGCTGGAGTGGTGTAAGGCTCACCGCCATTGGACTCTGGAGCAGTGGAAACACGTTCTCTAGAGTGATGAATCAGGCTTCACCATCTGGCAGGCCGACGGACTAATCTGGGTTTGTCGGATGCCAGGAGAACGCTACCTGCCTGAATGCAAAGTGCCAACTGTAAGGTTTGGTGGAGGAAGAATAATGGTCAGGGGCTGTTTTTCATGGTTTGGGTTAGGCCCCTTAGTTCCAGTGAATGACAAGGGTTTCCCAAACTCAGTCCTCGGGACCCCAACGAGTGCACGTTTTAGTTTTGTCCTTAGCACTACACAGCTGATTAAAATTATGAACTAATCATCAAGCTTTGATCATTTGAAATCAGCTGTGTAGTGTTACAGCAAAACCCAAAATGTGCACCCCTTGGTGTCCCAAGGACAGAGTTTAGGAAACGCTGTTCTTGATCATTCTGTGCTTCCAAGTTTGTGGAAGGCCCTTTCCTGTTTCAGCATGACAACTCCCCCATGCAAAGCGAAGTCCATACAGAAATGATTCGTCGAGATCAGTGTGAAAGGAATTGACTGGCCTGCACAGAAATCTGACAAACTCATTTGGTGATGAATTGGAATGCCAACTGCAAGCCAGGCCTAATTGCCCAAAATCAGTGCCCAAGCTTACTAATGCCATGAACAGAAGCAAGTCCCCGCAACAATGTTCCAACATCTATTCACAGAAGTGTTAAGGCTGTTACAGCAGCAGGGGGGGGGGGGGGGGGGGGGGGCACCATATTAATACCATGATCTAGGAATGAGATGTTCGAAGACCAGGTGTCGACATACTACATGGCCAAAAGTATGTGAACAGCACTGCTTCAATGACCAGTTGAGCAGACAACCACTTCAAAACTAACACTTTCCCCAAGGATGTATTCATTAGTACACAACGTAGCAAAAATACTTGCGACAGAAAACAAAACTTTCTTATTGGACAAATTCAGATAGGCCCCCACCCTTTCGGCCCATTTGGTTCCTAGAGTACACACCCCTGATTCCTTTCAAGTCAGCTCAAGTGAACGGTTCGAGACAACAGTTCATTATATGGTACCTTGAGGATCTTGTAGGCGCTGCTCATGGATGTGACTTTGTGGTTGGCGTGGGAGCCTCCCAGCTTGCACAGGTGACAGACTGGACGGCGGCACACCTCGCAGTACATGTTGACCTTCTCCATCTCGTGCTCCGGACACATCAGCACCTGATGGACGTGAGAAACTCATTGGACTAGCTGACATTTTCAATGCCGCAAACACGTCACACCTCAAAATGCAAAACAGAAGTACTGGAGGACATTTTTAATGCCCAGAATTCATTAGCTCTGAACGGGCAACTGCACAACAAAAGACAGGCAGAGAAAAGACTTGTATTGTCAGCCCAAATTAAAACTTATGAATGCTAGTGAGCTGGTTAAGGACCAGTCCTGTCAACATATCTGATGGCTGCACCATGTACCCGATCAACTCAATGAGTCGTCCACCATCATTGACATGAGCAAGTCACTATTCTAAAATCAACACCAGAAAAACCTGCTTGCGATAAACAATGAAAACCCCGCCGAGGTGGGCAATGGCATCTACCTTGGGCCTAAAGTTCATGGTGGGCCCCACATACTCGTGCTGGGCTTTGGGGGTGCCCCATGGATGGTGGAACTTAAAGCACTCGTTGCAGTAGCTGGCCTTGCAGTCCATGCAGCTCTTGGTGGCCTCTTGCTGGGGCGGCTTGCACATGTTGCACATGATAGCCACGGCGGCGCGGGCTGCCTGCCGGTAGCGCTCCACGATGCTCTCCAGGGTGAAGTTCCGGAAGAGCATGCTCATGCCCCGCTCACCCAGGTCCACATCGTGTTGGCAGCCTGGGCACGGGAAAGTGGTAACGCGGGGGGTCACAGAGCCACGTCTCCATCCTGGTGAGGAGATGGAGCCTGCTAGGACAGAACAGCCATTAGAGTACTAATCGAAGGGTGGGCCTGCACAGAGACAGGCAGACAGACTGGAAGGGTCAGTGTCCGACAGAACAAACACGGGTCCTTCCTTCTCCGGCAGCTCTCGCTACAGGGTGACCCCTCTCAACAATGGATCACACAAGAGATAGGATGAGCATGTGTTTACAATGACCTGGACATAAAAATTCACAGAAAATCTAAATGATTTTAAATAAATTACAAAATCAGGTGGAACGTAAAAGGTGGGAAACCCACTGACAAAACTAACTGAAAAAGCAGTGACAGAACAGATCAACCAAAGGGTAAGAGTGTAATTGATTTCCACTACCTGCAGAGGAAATTCATTTTGAAACCATTTGTCCAGTTCAATGCATCACAACCAGATGCCTTGTAAAGCATCATCATCTAGAAAGACTACAAAGCTGTAGCATATTATTAGAAAATATGAGGACAAAGGCATTCATGACACATGACAGATGCAAACAGCACGACCTTGTCACTGAGCATGAAACGCATTTAGGAAAATGGCAAGCAAAGGAAAAGAAAAAAAAAACATTTTGCAGAGCACCAACAGACGATTGGTGGGTGCAAAGCAAGCATGCGGGTCAATCATGGCGTTTGCATTTGGAATGTGTGTGAGACTGTGTATAATAATGGCAGACTGAGGAGGATGGAGCAGTGGGTGAGCAGGCTTGATGTTTTGGATGAAGCGACAGGTCAGGGCGGGGATTGGGATGGAAATCGATGAGGTGGGGGGCCACGTGTCCTGGCCTGAAGGCGATATTAAAAGGACAGATACTTAGGCTGAGTGGGTGTTCTGGTCAGGGAGGGAGGAGGTTGCTGCAGCATGTGCCTACAGCAAGGAGTACAGTAGCAGGCTGAGACACACTGCCAACTGCCACAGTGGGATTCAGAGGGTGATTGCTAGAGCAGAGAAAGAGCTCAGGGCAAAAACTGACGAGTCATTGCAAGGCCATTATAGCAGGGCAAAGGGGTGGGTTACCTACAGAACCACATCATTAACAACATGGTCCGAGTCATCATAATGCGACAGAGCCTCATCACCATAACCAGGACTGCATTACAAAAGGGATGCAGGCAATCTTGCCAAGAGTATGTGACTAAACCAAATACTGTACACGCTGGGAGAAATACATCCTCCCTACACTTTTTTTTTTTTTAACTCTACTTGAAGAATAAACTGTCAAGATGAATGGATTTCAGACAAAGCTGTTGGTTGCCTTTAATACTTGATCTCTATGAAAGGGAAAACTGGTTGGTATCCTGCATCTGGTGCCATTTTTTTTATACTTGTGTCAGATGCACTTGTTAGGAGAGATGTTGTGAAGGGTTTATAAATGGAGAGAATCTTTCACTAGCATTAGGACAATTGCGGCATAGCCTTTTTAAAAACATCTACTGAGCACTATAACATAAAAAAAAATAAGTAAAAACTGAAAGAAAAATGTCGGCTGAAGATTCAGTAAGACTATTGTTTTGTTTGGCATTGTGCTCTAGGGGCGTGTCACAAATGTGTGTGCTCTAGGGGCGTGTCACAAATGTGTGTGCTCTAGGGGCGTGTCACAAATGTGTGTGCTTTATGGGGCGTGTCACATCAAATAGAACAAATGAGTTGGTTAGAACATTGGCTTCTGGCTAAGAGCAATCTCTACAAACACATGAGTCTAAAACATTATCATTTTCAATTACAGCTAAACCATAGCGCTAAAAATGCCTCCTTGGGGCAAGCCTGTCAGCCGGCATATGATTGAAGGTTGCAGTGGTATAATCTAGAGCACATGTCAAACTCATTCCATGGAGGGCCGAGTGTCTGCGGGTTTTCACTCCACCCTTTTACTTGATTGATGAATCAAGGTCTAATTAGTAAGGAACTTCCCTCACCTGGTTGTCTAGGTATTAATTGAAAGGAGAAAAAAAGAAACCTGCACACACTCTGCCCTCCATGGAATGAGTTTGGCACAATTGCTCTAGAGAATCTTGGCATATCTAAAACTAACCCCCTGTGTTGTGTTACATAGAACTAGAACTAGAACCCCTGCTGCTTCTAAAAGTGAATCTACTGGCCTCCTCCACAAGGTACTGAATGCATCATAGGCTACAGGGAGGGGAAACCCCTCTACAGTTGCACAGGCATTAAGAAAGTCCACTTTAAACCAATTCCTTTACGTCCATACCCATTTCTCTCACCTCGGAGATTCCCATCCAGAGCTGTAGCTCGCTCATTCTCCAACCTACTTATTAAGACATGCATGTGTTGAAAGGGGAGCACTAAACCCCGAAAGCACCAGGCCAGGACAAACAAAAAAAAACACCAAATGTAGACAAATTGGTAGGACATAATTTACATTTATGCCTTTGCTCAGTAGACTTTTTAAAAAGCCAGAATGCCACGTCTACCAAAAACAGGTGGTCTATTGTCAGCTGTGTGTTACGTACAGTAGAGTAACAGTAAGTTGGGGTTCACAGGGGGGGTTGGGGGGGTTGGGGGGGGGATCTAGTAACACTGTACTCACTACTACAGCTATTCAAAAAATGGAACCCGCGTCTACCTCTCCTCCCAAACGACCTTCTCTGCAGTGTGGCTGCAAGCAATGGACAAAGAAGTGAAGTGAGATTAACATATACAGTATGTGAACAGAAGTGGAGTCACACCTGACGGACAGTGGACAAGTGCCAACACAACAGTGCCTAAAAGAAACTGCCCTCTTAAAAAAGGTTTAGGTCAAAACATGTGAAATCACATATTTCAAAACCTCTATAGGTACATTGAGTTTAACACACTCTAAAACAAAACAAAAAAGTCTGGTCTGAATCCTAATAAAACAAGGTGAAGAAAACAGAGGTTGCAGTAACAAATCACTGTTAGCTTTGAAAGCAGTTGTCTGATAAATATAGTGGAGTCCTGGCTTCAGTTCATTTCATTCCACGCAGGCTGGTTTTGTCACCATGACCACCACTGTTACTGTAATGATGCAGGCTGGTTTTGTCACCATGACCACCACTGTTACTGTAATGATGTAGGCTGGTTGTCACCATGACCACCACTGTTACTGTAATGATGTCAGAGATTTAAGACTTTTACTGAAAGGTACGTTAAAGGGATACTTAAGGATTTTGGCAATGGGGTCCTTGATCTACTTCCCCAGAGTCAGATAAACATGTAAGATACCATTTTATGCCTCAGTGTCCAATATGAAGGAAGTTGGAGTTAGCAGACAGCGTTACTCGTAGATTTCCAGTCGTTGCGCTAGTTAGCACTGGCTTGCAAAACTACCTCCAACTTCCTTCATACTGGACATATATAAAAATGGTATCCACGAGTATATCTGACTCTGGGGAAGTAGATCAAGGACCCCATTGCCAAAATATTCCTTAAATAATGTCCTTTAAGATAGTCAACGCAATTATCAGATTTTGTTTTACTAAATCTGCATGAGAGCAATGGTTACTAACCCGACAGGGATTGTAATTTAGTTAATGATTCTTAAGATGACCAAGGAAGTGTTATCTTTTTACCGGCTCTATAACCCTGTTTTTCTAAACAGCATTGAATGTATCCACTGTTTTAATAGATGCAGACCTGGACATGAAGAAAGGGCACATTCAGGTTGGGCAAATGTGAATTGGTTGGTGTTTTGGAGTGGCAGGGACCAGCTTATGGTTAAGTGAAAGACTGCCTTGTCTCACTCCATGCTGCTAGCGCCTTGGACTTAGACATTGACCTCAGTTTTTTTTTTTGCAAAGCAAATAATAATAATATTGCCCCCCCTACCACCACCACTCAAGCATTTTAAATGCTTCAGTGGGATAACAGTCATGCTTCGTTCCACCATCTGTACATAACTCAAGCCTCATTCTATCAAGGTGCTGAAAATGATAGGCATGTTGTGTTAAGAAATTGCTTGGTATTACTAATATCCACACAATAGAACTATAATTTAAAGGATTTTTGAAGTGAATGCCTTACGGACATGGAATTAGAGTCTAGACAAAACAAAAGTGATGACTTAAAACGCTAGTCGTGTTACTTCATTCTGTTAAAGAAACTTAGGACCAATCTCAAAGTGGACAAGATTAGACGGAATGTATGAACATCTAACATGATGGTTTTAAACTGGATGAGATCGGGGGTGGTGTCCATTTCATTCTACAACCCAGAGAATGACTTTCAGCAAATACATGTGAAAGATGAACCTGGGTATGAAATGTCCATAGAACTTTACTGCAAATTGCATGTGATGTTGTCAGAATCACAATATGGGCATGAGGACTGGCCAAACCCAAACGCACCTGATCTTGCAAGCCTATCCAGCCTCTCCATGCTTGGCGAGGGCACTCTGGATCGGGGTCCTGGGCTCCCAGGGAGGGAACATTCAGACCCAGCATCGAAGGAATCCTCATGGTTCAACAGCAGCAGCTCTCGCACACACTTGTGACAAACACTGTGCTGACAGGGCAAGATGAGGGGGTGCGTAAACAGCTCCTTACAAATCGGACAAATGAGCTCCCGCTCAATATTCTTGATAGGGACCTGGTGTGGACACAGACAGCACTATTATGTCTACAGTAGTCTCAGGCGAACTGCTCCCACATACAAGAGAGATCAGGCAGGCTAAGCCTGCAGCAACTCGGTCCTAAGGTCCCCAAGGGGGGCACATTGTTGTTTTTTGCCCTTACATTACACAGATGATTCAAATCAACATCAAACTTTGATTATTTGAATTAGCTGTGTACTGTTAAGGTAAAATATATATGCACCTTGGGATAACCAGGACCGAGTTTGGGAAACGCTGGCCTACAGTAATATACATAGTATGAACCGATATTATCGTTCCCTTTCAAATGAAATGTTTAAAAAGTAAGCCAGATTTATTAGACTAGGCCTACGTCTAAAATAAATCACATTCTTCACTGTTTAGGCTTGCCCACTTCAAATACTTTGAAACAGTCAAACAAAAACAAACTCATCACCTGACACTAATCAATACATTTGATTTTTCCTAAACAAAACTTTAAAAGTGTAGCGTCTACACTAGTAGGCTATGCACGTAGTTAAGGAAGTTCATGCATCAGCTTGTTGGTTAGCTGAGGAAGCACAAAATGGTTACAGCAAAGCTAACAATCCCTCGGAAAAAAGGAACCACAGATTCTCATCACCATATGAGGAGTTCTTGCTATAGAAATACCCTAATTTCGACCTCGCAATTTGAAATAATAAAAGCAAGGTCAACCATGGAGTCTGTACACTTCTAACAATGATTAATCAGTATCGTTCCACGAGGGTGTTACTAACTTAGTATATATAGTTAGCCATGTAAAACCAGTATGACCTGTACAATTTCCCCTTACCGATACAATTGAGTTACGTCGCGACACTGCAGACATGATGAATATATTTTTTGTTCTTGAGGCGTTTAGCTTATTAAAAGTTCTCCAGCGTTTGTTAAAGATTACGACTACTGCAGTCACGAGCGCTGTTGAGTCGACAATGAATTAAATACCGTGACTAGACGCTCTGGATGAAACAGCGAGCCGTGAATCAGCAACAGCGCCGGTGCAGTTGAAGCAATGACAAGCTGTGTGGGGCGGGTTGGAGACACTGAAATCACCATAGTAACAATGCTGCAGCCCTGAGTATTTAACCCTATCAGTCCCGAGATCCCAGTAAAAAAATCTGACTCATTTATCTGCGTTTCCAGACTTTATTTAGCCTCACAAGTAAGTGTTTTACCATTTCCTTTTCAGGACAATGAGGGCTACAAGTACAACACAAAACAACTGGACCTAAGCAGTACCATTTATGAGTTTTATTGACACATTTCAATAAATAAAAAAGTCAGCCATAGCAAACACCTGAGAAAAATGTATGTTTATGAATGCTGCTAGTGGGCTACAGAAATAGTTTGCTCACTGGGTAATTAATATCCAACTAGTCAGTGACAACTGTTTGGAGTTTGTGACAACAACTATGTGAGCTTACTACAGTATTATAGACACCTTGCCCTAGGATTTCCAATGATCTTCTATGTAGAAAAGGGGTGTCAAACTCATAACATGGAGGGCCTAGTATCTGCGGGGTTTAGTTTTTTTCCTTTCAATTAAGACCTGGACAACCAGGTGAGTTCCTTACTAATTTAGTGACCTTAATTCATCAATCAGGTACAAGGGAGGAGTGAAAACCCGAAGACACTTGGCACCTCCGTGTAACGACTTTGACATGTGTTATTAACGACCCTTGTGTCGCTTGTGGGCATCATCAAAGAGGAAGAGAAAGGCGAGGCCCAACTCGACGGAAAATCGGTCTCCCTCCAGCAGGTGGCGTTTTTCATCATTTCGCCCACCGAGCAAGGAGTTATTTGATTTATGGATGTGTATCCGCCAATCTAAAGAAAGGATGGGCGGGAGCTAGACAGCCCATTGTGAAGACGGAAATCAAAGGAACCACAGAAAATAATTCCCATTGCGAGTACGGAAGATAGCTTTTAATAGTTTGTAGCTCAAGCCATTCGGACTCTATAAAAGATCCTGCTCGGGATCCATCCTTGTCTCACAAACACAGCTCTAGCTCAGCCCACGTTAATCACACCGACTAAGGGTTGGTATCTACGGCGGATGCAGAAAAAATAGACGAATCGAATCGTACAACACAGAAGTGTAGCTCGAACGCACAATGTTTAAAAAGGGTTGGAAGTCCAAAACGTGCCGGTGATACGGTAGGACTCATTGGGTTAAAAGAGAGGGAGGGCAAAAGGATCGGCTTTCACTGGCCGAGAAATGCTTTGCCACCTAGAACATTTGAGAAGGTCAGGTCACACACATTTCCTAGGTGGCTAAGGTCCGTATGGATATCGTCATTACAGTAACAAACCCCCAGCTCACACTGTTCACACCCCTCTTATTGGACCTGGGGTCCGTATTGACCCCATTCTGGGTCCACATCCGGACTGCGGTCCGCCAGTTGAGTATGTTTCAAAATTGAGAGATGCTACATTGTTGCTTTACCAAAATAGCAACTGTTTGGTCTATCATTTGCAGAGAACATGCACTCATAGCATTGAAGATTATTTTTAGGGAAGGACATTAGGAATAGGCTATATTATAGTACATGGAGTCCCATGTTAATTATGAATGGCTTGACATGTAGGCTAAAGCTTACCCTACCAGTTTGCACATCTGGTGCATTGTCCAAAATAATGTTCACGCCAAATGTAAATATTACATGGGTCCTAGTTACACAAATGATGGGCATTAAAGAGATTATCTGGTACTTTTGTATACAGTAGTTCTGACCGTAGCCTTCACAAGCCAAAACTGGTCCCGGAAAAACTGCTACAAGGAAAAACTGCTACAATCTCGCATATGTGCAGATTTGTGGACCACGCCATTGCTGTCGCTCACTCTGCTGTAGTTGCATGACGTGCCTCTCGCTTGCGCTATGGAGAGGGGCTGAAGCTCAAAGGTTGAACTCGAATTTCTAGGGGGCTGGCCAACTTGGAAGAAAATGTAGAAAAATGGCGAAGCGCAGCCTCCCAAAAAACGGTCACTTTTAAACTATGGATTTCGTGGCTAATTGCGGTAAAACATTAATTCTGCTCATAGATTATGCATGTATGAATTGCATATCCAGCCCAAAGTGTAATGTTTAAAAAATACTTAGTAGTCACCAAAGTTCCGGAGCATGTCTTTAATAATGTATGCTAATAGGTCAAAAGCCTAGAATATTTCGTAGGACTGCATTTGCAGTATATTCTTTATGTATGTAACCCCTTGGTATCCTGCAAAGGCGTATTAGTATATTTAAATTCAATATTTCGATTTATGATGATTGACAACCTTGACATAAGATAATGGAATTTATTTGCAGCCTATAAAAGGATAAAGGAAAATAAAGGACTTCATGGAGATTATATGGAGAGGAAAAAACCTTTGTGAGTCTTGCACCCCACATGAACTGCTTACGTCACACTTTCAGATAGCATACAGATAAGATGGATAGATATAGAATAATAAATCAAATAAATTACAACAGCCATCTACAAATCCTCATATTTCATGCACATTTTATCTTTACATCCCTAATCCTGTTCCAAGGACGGCACAAAACCTTGAGCATCCTTCCTCTACCTAGACTACACACCTAGATCTAGCCGAAGCAATACTGAAGACGCCAGCTTTGCTCCAACAGGCTACAGATCTGGCATTAACATAAATCATATCTGACGTTCACTTACCTCTCCCGCTGTTATCCGCTGGACTATCTGCTGGACCAAACTCGGTAACATATCCTGATTATCTTCGGTATCCGCGGTATCCGACATAATGGCAGATAATGTCGACAAGACAATGGTGGGAATATAATAAACAATGGGTCAATAAGAAATAAATAGCATAAGAAACACTGTAAAAATCGAATGGCTTCCCAAAGAATGAATGTCACAGTCAGAGAAATATGGTTGCTTCTTCGTCCTCATCCTATATAATTCGAGCATCCTTTTTAGCATACACTTCATTCATGCACCAGCTGCTTGAGAACATTTGAATTAGCTAGAAATCATCTTTGATGCTTAACCCCGCCCTCACTGTACATCTCAGACGTGCGCTTGCCCGCGCAGTTTAGGCATCTGCAGCATCATCGGCGATGTCTCCAACTGAGCCCTTTGTATTTCTTCAGATATAACCCAAGCCTACTCACACAGCAATGAATAGAGTATGGCTATTTTTAAATTACAGAAAATAATCTCTTATGATGTTTGGGAATATAATTGATTACGAAATAAAACTACGGAATTCATTGGAGTCGAATGAAACAGTGCGTTCATGTATGCATGATATGCCTATAAATATACTAGTTCAGCCTACATATGTTTCTAGACGATCTGAAAACATGCCTTTCTGCCTGATAGTTTATACGTTATTCTGTTATTTATTTAACAGTTTTTGCAACAACATACATTATAGGCTAGTTTATTCTGGTCTTCCCAGCATATCCCTTAAAATCAACATTATTTCGTTCTGTAACGAATACCACCTATTAAGACAACTGTTTTATGATAAATATGTGAATTCTATTGGATAGGTCGGTGGTTGAGAGGATTAAGTTGTGCGTAATTACTGGCGATGCCACTTGTTCCATGCATGGCGTCGTTGTCACCAGATGGCAGCTTCACGCGGATTTCACCTCATTGGACACATGGTAGAAACACATAAGTGGGTGGGGTGGGTCTTTGAAGGCCCATGTCATACACCCAATGCCACCAGCAAACAATGTGGACCATTCTGGAAGTAACCGTGCACAACAAGGCCACATTATGAACCCTGCATGCCACTGGATTGAGCAAAGAATACGAAAAAAAACTGTCATTTATCTTTAACTACTAGATTTCACGGGGAAAACAGATGCTATTATGTAACCTAAGTAAAGTACTCCTAGGGCTAGTGATATGATTTATGTGATGTCACATGAAAGGTTGGAAGCTGTATACATTTTATAGCAGAAAAAGGTCAATATCCTCAATTAGATTTTAGACATAACTCTGACAATAATGACATTTAACTGTTCATTTTCACAGAAACATTAACAGGCTACTAACTCACACTGAACCAATGAAAAGTTAGGCATTTTTATTCATTTCACATAAATATGCACTGCCAAGCCAGTTTTAGCACGTTTAGTTGATTTGACATGATAAAGACAATATGCTATTATTTATTTCACATATCAACATTGCATATCAAATCCTCCTATCTCACTGAAATAGCAACGATTAGATTTTGAGCACTTGCATGATAGAGATGCCATTGATATTTATATATTATCTACACTCAATATTTCTATAAAGTATAGAAAAAATAAATTCAATTTCACTTATTTCTATATAGTTGTTCATGTCAAGGCAAACATTCATGTGTATTTTGACTCAATAACACTCATCTGCAGTGACAGGCAAGTCCATACAGTTATTAAGGACCCTCCCAGGTTAGAGAGCCCAGAGTCTGCTGTGTGAGGCACATTTCAGAGAAGGGAATTAAGTCTGAGGAACTTGGCAGCCTTGAGGAGCACAGCACACTGCCATAACCCGACAATATGTCTGGGGCCACCTACACCGGTTAATATATCTGGAGCCACCTACACAGGTTAACAAAATACAGATGCTAAAAACACACTGATCCTGGATAAATACAAGAGGCTTGATTGGTGTAGCGACCATGTTGGTTTTCGACAAGAACATTTTGACCAAAGAACACACAATTAGAGGCAAAAAGTCAGTAAAATGAATTCAAATGTTCTGAGATCTTTTGAGAATACAAACCTAGTGAATCAAGCTCAGGGATGGGCAACTTTGATGGGGGTGGGGGTGGTCCACAAATAATCTGAACTCATCATGAAGGGCTGCAGTGGCTCGCGGGTCTGCATACATACTTCCATACCTCAACATGTAGTCAGAGCTGGCCATAACCATTTGGGGGCCCTAAGTGAAATGTTGTTTCAAGCAAAACATCTTAGAGGCCCCCGTATTGACAGCAAAGATAATTTGTTTTAGAGTTACATTTTACTAAATTCTACACATTTTGCCATGGGGCGGAGATAAGACAGCAATTTTCTAACACATTTCTTGCAATTCTACTCATTTGCCATAGAGTAGAGAAATATTAGCAGTTTTGAATATGATATCGGATTGAGAACGACTAAGAAAATCAACAGGGGTCCCACGGTCTGTAATTTGACCAGGTTAGATAGTCTAGCCAGCTAATTTACCAATCTTACAAATGTTAGCTGGCATGGGCTAATTCAGTGACCGTCAGTGACTGACAGAAGAGGAAAAACTTCTGATGCACAACCAAATGTAGAAATTTGATCTTGTGTATTCTACTATTCTAACCCTCAACATTAAGTTAAAACCCCAACTGAGTTCCACCGTTTTTTACTTAAAAATAATATTTTGGGAAATTGATCCGTGGGCTTAGAAACAAGGGTGCACATCGCCAGTTGCCCATCCCTGATCTAGCAGCTAGAAGTTCAGTCTTTTAAAGAACATGTCTCAGAGGAAGGGAAGTCAACACATCACTCAAAAACAGCTAACACTGAATCTGGCTCATGTGACACTAAGCAGAATGAGCTCTCTCCCGGCCTGAGCGTCTACTCCGCCAGTTTGCTCTCAATTATTGATGGACCCGATCATTTATTTATTCACCTCTCCCAACCATTTCAGTGGGACTGTGTCCTTTGTGTACCCACTATCGTTTCTATTGCTAAGGTAAGTTTGGGGGGGGGGGGGGCTGTGCATGGCTTAGGGGCTGTGGTAGTGCTTGGAGGCTGGGGCAGGGCACAGCGGTTTGGCCGTCAGGTGCAGGTGCCTCTCCACGTCCGGTGCAGATGCTGCAGATACTCAAAGGCCCTCTGGCTCACGTTTAGGGCGGGGTGAACTCGCCGCAGGTTGGCCTCTCCTATCAGAGACAGGCCACAGATCCCGAAGTAGGCGTGCAGTGGGTCTGGAACAGACGGGAGAGAGGAGGAAAGTAGGTCAGCCAAGTGACACGCCTCAGCACCTGCCACTTTAAAAGGCACTGTGGCTTTGGTCGCGTTCCAGGTCCATTTCATGTAGTTCCACATCACCGACTGCACAGTTGGACATCAGATTGCTATATCATATGATTTTTAAAACATGTATTTAACCTTTATTTAACTAGGCAAGTCAGTTAATAACAAATTGTTATTTACAATGACAGCCTACACCGGCCAAACCCAGATGACGCTGGGCCAATTGTGCACAGCCCTATGGGACCCCCAATCACAGCCTGGATTCGAACAAGGGTGTCTGCAGTGCCTTAGACAATCTGCGCCACTCGGGAGCCCAAATTATGTGGTTAGCAAGATATGTTAAACACCTATCCAGGCATTGTGACATATGGCAGGTGTCTGCAATGTAGTCAGCCTGGAACGTGGCCATGGGCTTTTAAATCACATAGAAAACCAGTTCCACACAGCACCTTTAACAACCTTACATTTGCCGTACGTAAAATATCATGAAGTAAATAATAGAGATCATATAACATGCTACCAAAACGGCATACATCAACCAGTCACGATGGACTGACTACACGCTTATAAATAAAACAGATCTTGACATGATAATTATCAGGTTGCCAATACATCTGGCTGTGTTCTCAATTACACTGACCAAAAAAATTAACGCAGCATGTAGTGTTGCTCCCATGTTTCATGCGCTGAAATATAAGATCCCAGAAATTTTCCATATGCACAAAATGTTTATTTTGCTCACATTTTGTGCAGAAATTTGTTTACATCCGTTAATTAACATTTCTCCTTTGCCAATATAATCCATCCACCTGACAGGTGTGGCATATCAATAAGCTGATTAAACAGCTGCACGTTGTGCTGGGGACAATAAATGGCCACTCTAAAATGTGCAGTTTCGTCACACAACACAATGCCTCAGAATTCTCAAGTTGGGATACTGACGGCAGGAATGTCCACCAGAGCTGTTACCAGAGAATTTAACGTTAAATTTCTACACCATAAGCCGCCTCCAACATCGTTTTAGAGAATTTGGCAATACGTCCAACCGGCCTCACAACTGCAGACTACGTGTATGGCATTGTGTGGGCGAGTGATTTTCTGATGTCAACGTTGTGAACAGATTGCCCCATGTTGGCGGTGGGGTTATGGTATGGACAGGCATAAGCCACAGACAAAACACAAACGCATTTTATAGATGGCAATTTAAATGTACCAAAATACTGTGACGAGATCCAGATGCCCATTGTGTGACCAACAGATGCATATCTGAATTTCCAGTCATGTGAAATCCATAGATTAGGGCCTAATGACTTTATTTCAATTGACTGATTTCCTCATATGAACTGTAACTCAGTAAAAATCAATGAAATTGTTGCATGTTGCGTTTATATTTTTGTTTAGTATATGTCTTGAGTCAAACATCAACACTTTTCCATACTTTGTCTTTTGATAAGTCTTCTACTCTATAGAACTTCTAATGTGATTTTAAATAGTAATCCTAAATTTATCAAGATTTCTCTTTTCTTAGGAACCTATGAATAGGTTGGTACACATTACCTGAGAGAAGAACAGTACATACAAAATTGACCTAAATTGCAGTCTTTGAGTAATAACAACAAATACAACAGTCAATGGATGCATTGTTGTTGGACTGGCCCTTTAAGGGAGCATAAATAATGCACTATGATCCATCTCCCGTGGGACCCTACTAAAAGCCTTCCAGGCATTGTAAAATATACCATTATTGAATTATAATGAAAAGACAACAGCTTGGAAGCAGACATCCAAATCAATTAAAAGAGCCATTTCAACATGAATTATGACTCAAGGTCCCGTGGAAATGTTTTTAAAATAATTAATGTGTACTTCAATGATGACGAAGATTTTCTGTTTAGTGCTTCTGTGTACAATATCTTTTAACTGCATTTGGGACTTTAAAAGCAATCAACATACAAACTATGAAATACTACATACACACTGGTGGGACAAAATTATTTTAAAACAACTATTAGACTACACTGTATGCACTCACAATCATTTTGCGTAATAGTTTTGTCTTATTGTTCTCTACATTCTCCTTCTCCATGGCCTGAGAAGCAAACAGTTCCTGTTTTGTGAGGCCTGTTCCTCTGCTGTGTCCTGAGGGCTCGTTCTGGACAATCACCTCATCAATTAGACATCCCAGCCACCTGCGTGTTGGCTTACGGAGAGGTTTCCACTAACAAGGCCAACACTCCCTCCCACCCTCTCCACACCTGCGTGTTGGTTTACGGAGAGGTTTCCACTAACAAGGCCAACACTCCCTCCCACCCTCTCCACACCTGTAACCTTACCTGGGTGACTGTCTGGCCACTTAGCGAAGCCGCCCACCAAACGGTCCTGAGTGGACAAGATGTAGTTCCGGTTCTTCTCGAAATTAGTATACTGAAAGACGTCTAGGAGCTGAGAATGGGATAGGTTAGATTTAGGATTATAAGGGTCAAGTGTAGAGACAACAAAGTGTGTGAAGGACTGCAATTCTGCTGGGTTTATCACGCTAAACAGTTTCCTGTGTGTATCAAGAATTGTCAACCACCCAAAGGACATTCAGCCAAATTGACAACTGTGGGAAGCATTGGAGTCCATATGGGCCGGCCTCCCCATGGAACGCTTGACACCTTGTAGAATCAATGCGCCGACAAATTGAGGCTGTTCTGGGGGTGGGGGGAGGGGTGCAACTCAATGTTTTGTACACTCACTGTATGTATCCAGAGCCCATTTCTCAAGACAGGTCTATTCCTGACCGTCTCCTGTTCCATAAACATTGCACAGTGACAGTTGGCTAAACACGCCATCACTGACACTTTAGTGAGAGCTCCCAGACCGTATGCTAATGCCACCCAGTCCCATTGGATGCATGGCATGCACCTTTCTTGTTATTTATGACATTATGAACAACACCGTTATTGGGGGCGGACCATCCGTTACAGCACCGGCACACATTGAACTGCATCACTCCAAAAAGGTTTTTAACATAAGGGGAGTATGGGCATACTACCAACATATTTTATTAATGGACTGGACACTTCGATAATAGAGCAACGTTAATGGACTGTAATGGTACGCTGGTATGTCTGCGGAGGTTCCAGCATAGTTCCTGTTACCTCCAGTGTGGCGCCCACCCAGAAGGAGTAGCACGTGTCGACGGGCTTGTTGGGGCGGCCTTGGAAGCCGTTCTGCTGTCTCATCATGCACCAGCGCCGTATCCTGTTCAGCTCGCGCTGGCTGAACATCTCCTCTAATTTGCCCATCAGACTCAGGGCTGCGACGGCACAGAACGTGGACCCACCTGGCAGACAGAATGCTTAATGACAGGGTTTATAAGCCACCGGCACAGCGCCACTATCCATCACCCGTTTCAACTGTCACAACATCAGCATCAGAACCTTCTTATCACTTCCCAACTGCAGAGCTGTAATTGTGGGGGGAGATGCAGAGGCCCGGGGAACAGCTCTGTGTGGAGGCCATTAACAATGAGGGAGGACCTTGCACTCTGCAGATAGTTAAGAGGAATGTGTGTACCTACCTATTTGAGATAATACGAATAATCAAGACATTTCCCCCCCTAAAAATTGTATAGTTTGCATCCAGGGTTGAATAAAATGCTATAATTTCCACTTTTTTAAAAGTTTTTATTACTTTGAGTTGAACTGATAGAAATGCTTTGTGTAACGTGCCATGGTTTCATTACGCAGATCTCTCCCAGCAGTAGTTTAGCTAAGCCTGAGGGTTTCCCTGGAATAATAGGGTTTCATTGTCAGGAATTCGTTTTGGTATTATTTTCACAAGCATGTGGTAAAATGTCAAAACTCTTAGTACAAAACTCCAAACATATCATTAAAAAATGTTCCCCCCCCCAAAAAACTTTTTAAGCACATTTTCAATTGACTAAAGTACAACACACAAAATCACACAGTCATTTTTTCATCAAACCTAATCAGTGTTTCATATAGAAATACCTTTCATGTTAAGTAACTGCCTTTCACAATGCGATGTTCACAATGGCGTGGCCATGTGCTGACCAACCAGCAGGAGTGGGCAGTGGTGGAAATGGTGAGGGCCAGAAATGACATACGCTGTCTGAAATAAAACACGTCTTTGAGGAGAACGACGACACCTTTGCCAATTTGGCATTCATCAGCCTACCAACAATCACCCGCCTTTTGAAGAGGTACCAGGTATCTATGAAAGACATTTACCTGGTGCCTTTTGAGAGAAACAACGACCGGGTGAAACAGCTGCGGGCCGAGTATGTTCAGGTACAGCACTATATACTGTATTACTGTTACTATTAATGCACATGCTACTTCACGATATCATTCTAGAACTATACTGTAAATTTAACTAAGCAAAATATAATTTTAGGAGGGTGATAGTGCTTAATGCTGCTGTGAATCATGAATCACAAGTATATCTTTGTTGATGAAGCGGGATTCAACCTGGCCAAATAACGGCTTCGTGGGTCGGAACCTCATCGACCAACGGGCGACCGTCCAAGTGCCTGGACAACGTGGGGGAAACATCTCCATGAGCGCAGCTATCTCAGAAGATGGTGTGGTAGGACATGATGTGGTAGGACGTCATCGTGTGGGACAATGTCAGGTTCCAGCCAGCAGAGGTGAGGTTCAGGCATGGTTTCGGGCCCATCCATGATTCGTGACCCTATATTTTCAGTCAATAATGTAAGTGCATTGCCTCATGTGAAAACTGTAATCTACTGTAATTTACAGTACTGTAGCATATTAATTTTAGCACTTTTTTGTTTATTTTTACCTGCTTTTTCTCCCCAATTTCGGGATTACGATCTTGTGTCATCGCTGCAACTCCCCAACGGGCTCGGGTGAGGCGAAGGTAGAGTCATGCGTCCTCCGAAAAATGACCTGCCAAGCCACGCTTTTTAACACCAGTTTGTTTAACCCGGAAGACAGCCGCACCGCCACAAGGAGTCGCAAGAGCGCGATGAGCCAAGTAAAGCCCCCCAGCCAAACCCTCCCCTAACTCAGACGATGCTGGGCCAATTGTGCTCTATGGGACTCCCGGTCACGGCCGGTTATGACACAACATTACGATGCAGTGCCTTAGACTGCTGCGCCACTCGGGAAGCCTAACTTCAGCACTTCTAAGGGCGATTTGAAACACGTATCTTAAATTGTTTGCTACCGGATTAACTAGTAGTTAAAACGACTACGTCGAAAAGATACACTACATGATCAAAAGTATGTGGACACCTGCTCGTCGAACATCTCATTCCAAAATCACAGGCATTAATACGAAGCTGGTCCCGCCTTTGCTGCTATAACAGCCTCCACACTTCTGGGAAGGCTTTCCATTAGATGTTGAAACACTTCCTTCCATTCAGCCACAAGAGCATTAGTGAGATCGGGCACTGATGTTGGGCGATTAGGCCTGGCTCGCAGACCGCGTTCTAATTCTTCCCAAAGGTGTTTGATGGTATTGAGACAGGGCTCTGTGCAGGCTAGTCAAGTTCTTCAACACCGATCTCGACAAACCATTTCAGTATGGACCTCACTTTGTGCACGGGGGCATTGTCATGCTGAAACAGGAAAGGGCCTTCCCCAAACTGTTGCCACAAAGCTTGTGTGGCCTACCACTTTGTGGCTGAGCCGTTGTTGCTCCTAGACGTTTCCAGTTCACAATAACTGCACTCACAGTTGACCAGGGCAGCTGTAGCAGGACAGAAATTTGACCACCTGACCTGTTGGAAAGGTGGCATCCTATGACGGTGCCATGTTGAAAGTCTGATCTCTTCAGAAAGGCCATTCGACTGCCAATGTTTGTCTATGGAGATTGCATGGCGGTGTGCTCGATGTAATACACCTGTCAGCAACGGGTGTGGCCGAAATAGCCAAATCCACAAATTTAAAGGGTTGTTCACATACTTTTGTATATATAGTGTATTATTTTGTTGCGTTTTGGTGATTAAACCAATGTTCTCATTACATTTCACAATCAACTAACATTTTGAATCAATGGTTGTATGGTTTTACAATCCAAATGAATGCACCATGACAGGTTTTGAATGAAAGACTGGCTGTGTTACAAGTTGTGTGACCAGTTTTGGAGTTTTGTATTAAGAGTTGTGAAAATGTACCACATACTTGGGAAAAAGGACATTTGTTGTAATATGGTTTTGGACTAATGGCTAATCCCTTTCTAGAACCATAATATCCATCAATCTCCAGTGCTGCATGTCATACTCACCATGCGATTCCAATCCAGCCCCCTGGCCAATGCCATTGTCATATGACTAAGGAAGCAAAAACAACATTCTATTAGACAAACATAGCACCAAAGACCATGTGAGGGATGGATAGCCATCACTGAAACCATGTAATAACTTTCAGATCAAGTGTGGTGTGACAGATGTGATCTATGATGTAAGGAGAGATCAGGAAACAAGCTGCTCAATTAACCACGTGGAGCAATCCATGTCAACAGTGCTGCTTGCATACCGTACGAAACCACACTTCATACACACACACTTGATGAGACAGACCAGCTTTGGGGACAATAACAATGAGGAAGTAACAATTTTGAAGGTAGTGAGGTTTACTGGAGCTCCATGCCCCAGGAGATAAAATCCAACCAAATTTGAATGAGTAAGAGGATTAGAGTGCAGTAAAGGCCTTTCCTCCCGTGGGATCATATCCTCTATTTATAGGCATCTGAGAATAACCCCGGAGTCCTCTTAAAAACCAGCCAACAGCATGGTCCAAACAACACACACACACACACCACAGCTCAGTGTTATCCACTACAGCCACCTAAACAGGAATACCGCTGCCTGCCCTGTGGACTGTAGACTGGATTATATCATCTTCTGTTGGATTACATAGGAACAAAGGGGGGAATCACAGGGGAGGTCACAGGGGAGACCATCACTATCATTATACCGAGCAGGATCCAGTAGTGCCTGCTCTCCTAACCCCCGTCTGGCCAGCCCCCTGTAACTTGCAGAGGGGAGAATGAAGACAGGATGGTAACAAAACCCTCAGACATTTTGTTTTGGGGTGAATTCTGCGTGAACTGTTTCTCTCTGAAGTCGTGGACTGTAGAGAGGGTTGTTAAAGTCAGGCTGTTAACAGGGGAGGGCCCTTTGATTCCAATGCACCTTCAAGATGAGCTGTTTGACCTAGACCTACCTCTCTGACATGTTGTCTATGATACGAGAAATAAACACTGTGTTTAACCAATGTTGGTTTAAAACAGTTTTACAATCTAGCAAGTAGATTTGAGTATTTGAGAGTACATTTAGTAGGAAGAGGTCAGCGGTTGAGGATTGAACCCTTCTAGAGAATACTGACAAGGCTCAGGGCCGCAGGACGCTTGATGACAGAGACTAAGTGAAACAGCTGACTTACCATACTTCCCCTGATGTAGTCGATGGCCTTCTTGATGTCCATGCCTGACCAGTCATCGAGCATGTAGCAGATGCATGCTGCGCAGTACACAAACCTCATGTCATTTTCACTTCCTTCTGGGACCGCATAGAAACTGGAATCAGACATCGCGGCAGATGTTAAATAGATTTGTTTTTCTACTAGTAAGGATGAGGTGTGATGTGTCAAAGTGTTTTACTGGTTAAATCCTCTCAGAACAATACTTTCAAACAAGACGCGTGATCTGTCTCACACAGTGGTCGCCCAATTTGACATGGTTAAACAGGGTCTCCTTTCAGATAAAGCACAAAGACCTATAAAGTACCAAAAACTCACAGAAGAATACTTGTCCAAGAACAACAGAAATGTGTTCTTGGACAAGAAACAGAAATGTGTCATTATGCTCACAACCGAACACCCACCCCTCATTGGGTTGGAAGCATTGGATCAGGCACAGTGCCCCTGGAGCAATTGTGTATGTTAAGGGACTTGCTCAAGGCACTACCAGGAAGAAAGAAAAAGAAAAACAGTAACTCATTGTTAGTAGATTATGGTAAAGACAGAGGAGAGTGACTGGGTGTTTACCTTCCGTCCTCCAGCTGCAGGGCTTTCAGGCCCATCAGACAGGCCTCCTTATTGACACGACTCAGGTCGTCCCCCAGTAGGACCAGGCAGGCCAGGCCAGTGTACGTCATGGCCACATGGCCACTGTCATACGGGTGGGATACTCCTGGGCCCTGGGGAGGCAAATTGATTGAATCAGCTAGCTTATATAGGCTGTGTTACACAGACAGCCCAATTCAGAATTTCTTTCCGTTTTTGGACCAATCAGATCAGCACTAATGTCAATCATTGGGCAAAATACCAGATTGGGGTGCCTGTGTCAACACAGCCAAAGACATTTAAAGGGAAGCATGCTAGCTGATCCCGAAGACTTCCAGTCATTGCACTAACACTAGTTAGAATTGGCTCATGAAACTACCTCTAACTTCCTTCATACTGTACGCATAAATGGTATCCACAAATTCATCTGACTCTAGGGAAGTAGATAAAGGGCTTTATTGCAAAACATTTCAAAATATCCCTTTAATGGCAACCACTTAATCAATACGTTGAACAAGGATGTGTTTCAAGATCAATACCTTGGAGGTGCTGTATGGAACTCCAATGTGTGATGACCCTCGAAACCCACAACGTCCTAAATTGGATTCTGGGGGAGGCACACAAAATATTTGAATTGGATTTTGTTGTATGAGAAACAATGGTAATGCCAGACGACATAAACATGGAAAGATCACCCGATTAACTCCTTAATCATACTGCAGATTAACTATGGCCCTGTTTACACTTAACATCTTGCTTTTGAAATTATATGAGCAAAAAAATATTATTTTATACGATACGACAAGCCAGACAAAATTAAACAGGCCTATTTATATAATGAATATGAATTTGGAGGGCAGAAATTATTAAATATTAAAGCATTAGAATTCTCACTAAAGGCGTATACTTTAATCCAAACTGATACACTAGCAGATTAGTAAGAAAGTCTCACCCCATGTTCAAGATGAGCTTTTTTCCCTTTATTCAGATTACAACCTATCACTTTCAGATATTTGAAAATGAAATCTCCAGAATATCGCTATTTTTTAAAACAAGCCATAGAAGGTTGGATGCAATTTCAGTTTAATCCACCAAATACTACAATACTACAACAAATAGTATGGGTAAACTCAAATATACTAATTGATAAAAAAAAATATATATTAGTATTTATTTATATTTTAAATGGTATAATCTATGTCAATTATATCATAAATAGGACTGGTGAAGTTGTCATACATGCAGCTAACGAAAAATACATGGAAATGTCTGCTCTACTCAAAATTACAACCAACTAACTGCAGGATTACCACAAAAATGGAAGAGGCAAGTGGAAGGGGGAGAAAGTAAGGAACTTGTCTGTCGGCCGTGCATTAAAGACCAAATTGGTTAAAGCAAATTGGGATAAATAAAAAAGTATACCAGTTTCATTTAAGGACCAAATAAGTGACAGATGTGCCATATAGACTGAAAAATAGCTGGGAAAAGATTTGATGTACCGATTCCATGGCACATTTGTTTTAACTAATAAACAAAACAATGCTTGATTTAAAACTTTGAGTTTTTCCAATTTAAAATGATTATACAAAATTCTTGCAACCAATAGAATGTTACAGTATATATATGGGGGATACAACCATCCCAGATCTGCAGGTTTTGCTGCAAAGAGACAGATTCATTAGATCATTTGTTTTGGTACTGTCCATATGCAGCTTGTTTTTGGATGCAGGTTCACAAATGGCTGAAGAATTGCAACATTTACCTGGAGCTAACTCTGCAAATAGCACTGCTGGGTGATTTAAAAAAACATATTGATCAATAATTTAATAACACTTTTAGCAAAAAATGTGTATCTGTTGAAACTATGAGAATATAACTTTTGTGAAACATCACAGCACAGTTGAAAAATATATGGCAGATATTCAGAGATAGATGGGAGGGGTTTAGCTGAAGGATGGGACCTCAAAAACAAACAAAAGATTACTATTGTAAAAAATACTGTCAATATTATATTTCTTTACAATCTTCTACATAGTAGAATAATAGTGAAGACATCAAAACTATGAAATAACACATATGGAATCATGTAGTAACCAAAAAAAGTGTTAAACAAATCAAAATATATGTTATATTATTTAAAGGAGCCACCCTTTGCCTTGATGACAGCTTTGCACACTCTCACACCACTACCGAAAGACACCAATAATAAGAAGAGACTTGCTTGGGCCAAGAAACACGAGCAATGGACATTAGACCGGTGGAAATATGTCCTTTGGTCTGATGAGTCCAAATTTGAGATTTTTGGTTCCAACTGTCATGTCTTTGTGAGAGCCAGAGTAGGTGAACGGATGATCTCCGCATATGTGGTTCCCACCGTGAAGCATGGAGGAGGTGTGGTGGTGCTTTGCTGGTGACACTGTCAGTGATTTATTTAGAATTCCAGTGGGACTATAATTAGTTTTCAACAGGACAATGACCCAACACACCTACAGTCTGTGTAAGGACTATTTGATCAAGAAGGAGAGTGATGGAGTGCTGCATCAGATGACCTGGTCTCCACAATCACCCGACCTCAACTCAATTGAGATAGTTTGGGATGAGTTGGAACGTAGAGTGAAGGAAAAGCAGCCAACAAGTGCTCAGCATATGTGGGAACTCCTTCAAGACCGTTGGAAAAGCATTCCTCATGAAGCAGGTTGAGAGAATGCCAAGAGTGTACAAAGATGTCATCAAGGCAAATATAAAATATTTTTGATTTGTCACTTTTTTGGTTACTACATGCTTCGATGTGTTATTTCATAGTTTTGATGTCTTCACTATTATTCTACAATGTAGAAAATAAGAAAAACCTGAAATTAGTAGGTGTGTCGACATTTGACTGGTACTGTGTGAACACACAAAAATATATGGGGGGGGGGGGGGGATTGGAAATGATGCAGACAATTGCATTCATGGAAGCCACCATCTACAGTGGGGCAAAAAAGTATTTAGTCAGCCACCAATTGTGCATGTTCTCCCACTTAAAAAGATGAGAGGCCTGTAATTTTCATCATAGGTACACTTCAACTATGACAGACAAAATGAGGAGAAAAAAATCCAGAAAATTACACTGTAGGATTTTTTATGAATTTATTTGTTAAAAATGGTGGAAAATAAGTATTTGGTCACCTACAAACAAGCAAGATTTATGGCTCTCACAGACCTGTAACTTCTTCTTTAAGAGGCTCCTCTGTCCTCCACTCGTTAACTGTATTAATGGCACCTGTTTGAACTGGTTATCAGTATAAAAGACACCTGTCCACAACCTCAAACAGTCACACTCCAAACTCCACTATGGCCAAGACCAAAGAGCTGTCAAAGGACACCAGAAACAAAATTGTAGACCTGCACCAGGCTGGGAAGACTGAATCTGCAATAGGTAAGCAGCTTGGTTTGAAGAAATCAACTGTGGGAGCAATTATTAGGAAATGGAAGACATACAAGACCACTGATAATCTCCCTCGATCTGGGGCTCCACGCAAGACCTCAACCCGTGGGGTCAAAATGATCACAAGAACGGTGAGCAAAAATTCCAAACATCCCAGAATGACCTGCAGAGAGCTGGGACCAAAGTAACAAAGCCTACCATTAGTAACACACTACGCCGCCAGGGACTCAAATCCTGCAGTGCCAGACGTGTCCCACTGCTTAAGCCAGTACATGTCCAGGCCCGTCTGAAGATTGCTAGAGAGCATTTGGATGATCCAGAAGAAGATTGGGAGAATGTCATATGGTCAGATGAAACCAAAATATAACTTTTTGGTAAAAACTCAACTCGTCGTGTTTGGAGGACAAAGAATGCTGAGTTGCATCCAAAGAACACCATACCTACTGTGAAGCATGGGGGTGGAAACACCATGCTTTGGGGCTGTTTTTCTGCAAAGGGACCAGGACGACTGATCCGTGTAAAGGAAAGAATGAATGGGGCCATGTATCGTGAGATTTTGAGTGAAAACCTCCTTCCATCAGCAAGGGCATTGAGGATGAAACGTGGCTGGGTCTTTCAGCATGACAATGATCCCAAACACACCGCCCGGGCAACGAAGGAGTGTGTTCGTAAGAAGCATTTCAAGGTCCTGGAGTGGCCTAGCCAGTCTCCAGATCTCAACCCCATAGAAAATCTTTGGAGGGAGTTGAAAGTCCGTGTTGCCCAGCAACAGCCCCAAAACATCACTGCTCTAGAGGAGATCTGCATGGAGGAATGGGCCAAAACCTTGTGAAGATTTACAGAAAACGTTTGACCTCTGTCATTGCCAACAAAGGGTATATAACAAAGTATTGAGATAAACTTTTGTTATTGACCAAATACTTATTTTCCACCATAATTTGCAAATAAATTCATTAAAAATCCTACAATGTGATTTTCTGGATTTTTTTTCTCTCATTGTGTCTGTCATAGTTGAAGTGTATCTATGATGAAGAGTACAGGCCTCATCTTTTTAAGTGGGAGAACTTGCACAATTGGTGGCTGACTAAATACTTTTTTGCCCCACTGTATCTGCAATATTAAAGCTGATCTACCAGCTAAAAAAAATAAAAACCTGTAATAATAATAAATTACATTTAAGGAAATGAATGCATAAATAGGTTCTGTGTGTACTGTTCTAAAATCAGATCCCATATTCATAAAGCGATCCTAGATCAGCACTTCTACTCTGATACTATTTTATAACACTCCATAAACACAAGTCATTGTCTGTTGCTGCAGGGCAACTCAACTAGGCACAATGCTGCCATCTAGCGGGTAGGGTCAGCTTTATAAAGGAGAGATGCAATTCTCTGAATATTAGCAGGCCAGACAAGTAACATATGTCTGTAGCTTTCTGTGTCCAATGGACAAATAAGTTCTTAATAATGGAACACTAGTCACTTTAATAAATGTTTACATACTGTATTCTATTCTACTGTATTTTAGTCAATGCCCCTCCGACATTGCTTGTTGTAATATAAATGTATTTATTAATTACATTCTTTTACTTTTAGACGTGTGTGTATTGTTGTGAATTGTTAGATACTACTGCACTGTTGGAGCTAGAAACACAAGCATTTCGCTACAGCCGCAATAACATCTGCTAAATATGTGTATGTGACCAATAAGATTTGATTTGCGTTCAGCGCCTGAATAATTTAAAAAGTGAGCACTGAGCAGATGGTCAGAGTTGGCCCATCATCCAGAGGAGTGAGCTCTTTAAAATATGCAAACTACAGGATGTTGGGTGGGGCAAGTGAAAAAGTATGGCTGCTGGCCAAATACATGCCTCGCAAACTCTAGTACATATGAGCACTTCTACAACCTGTGTCAATGTCTGACACATTTTTATTTTATTTAACTAGGCAAGTCAGTTAAGATAAATTCTTATTTACAATGACGGCCTACCAAAAGGCCTCCTGCGGGGACAGGGGCCTGGGATTAATAAATAAATACAATATAAATATAGGACAAAACACACATCACAACAAGAGAGACAACACTACATAAAGAGAGACCTCAGACAGCAAAACATGACAAAACAGCATTGTAGCAACACAACATGGTAGCACTAGCAGCACAAAAACATGGTACAAAAATTATTGGGCAAAGTCAACAGCGCAAAGGTCAAGAAGGTAGAGACAAATATATATAACACAAAGCAGCCACAACTGTCAGTAACAGTCACCATGATTAAGTCTTTGAATGAAGAGATTGAGATAAAACTGTCCAGTTTGAGTGTTTGTTGCAGCTCGTTCCAGTCGCTAGCTGCAGCAAACTGAAAAGACGAGTGACCCAGGGATGTGTGCGCTTTGGGGACCTTTAACAGAATGTGACTGGCAGAACGGGTGTTTATGTGGAGGATGAGGGCTGCAGAAGATATCCCAGATTGGGGGGAGTGAGGCCGAAAAGGGTTTATAAAGAAGCATCAACCAGTGGAGTGGGTCTTGCGTCAGGTTCACAGAGATGACCAGTTCACAGAGGAGTATAGAGTGCAGTGAATTGGTCCTATAAGGAGTATTGGTGGAAAATCTGATGGCCGAATGGGAAAGAACATCTAGCCGCTCGAGAGCACCCTTACCTGCCGATCTATAAATTATGTCTCCGTAATCTAGCATGGGTAGGATGGTCATCTAAATCAGGGTTAGTTTGGCTTTACGATAGAGTTACGATAGAGGAAACCAAGTCTAGATTTAACTTTAGCCTACACCTTTGATATGTGCTGAGAGAAGGACAGTGCACCATCTAGCCATACTCCCAAGTACTTGTATGAGGTGACTACCTCAAACTCTAAACCCTCAGATGTAGTAATAACACCTGTGGGAAGAGGGGTATTCTTCTTACCAAACCACATGACCTTTGTTTTGGAGGTGTTCAGAACAGAACTGTTATAGCTAAATGGCCCTAGAATTCACACTGATCGACTGTACTTGGCACAGTGTATTATGCACATAATCTAAGAGTAGAGAGCAAATAACCCCTAAACCAGAGAAGACTAGGCTAAATGGTTGCTTTTTAGTAGCCAACAGTCTACCAAGGGATACAAAAAAACTCAGTTGGTTTTAGCTGACTGTTAATTTCTCCCTTCTTCTGTTCCACCAAAATGAAGTGAATTACGTGTGCGTGCTTGGAAGCCTCCTGAAGGCCGTTGAAACATGAATGCCCCAAAACAATACAATCTACAACGCAGCACTTACGGTCTTCTGTAGGAATGACTTGTAGTGAGTAGACCCATTCAATCAAGCTGGGCTTGTCTATTACATTAAGAGAATCCAGGACATCAAGACCAGAGAGCGCAAAGAACACAATGGTCAACCTAGACAGGGAGGGACAAAGGTAAACAAACAGTTATTCACCTAGTAATATTATACTATTAGAATTAGCCACAGCATATTTGAGGTAAGAACTGAAAACTAAATCATATGAGTGGTTACTTTACATGATGACAGCTGGATAGCCAACACCATGTGTTAGTTGGATAGCTAGAGGACTCCAAACAATCCAAGTGCACCACTTAGATAGCTAGTTTGTTTTTGAAAACCACTAATCAACAAATATTGTGTGCTGTATTATGTATCTATGCTTTTAAATGACCAACTAAGCCTGGTCCCAGTCCAGACCTGTTTGTGTTGTTGGCATGACAATGACAGAATGAGTGACAGGGAGTTGGCATGATAGCAGAACTCCAGCTACAGCCACTAAGCTATGGCAGCTATGGCCACTAACTAGCAAGCTATATCTGAATGGTCAGTGCTAACATGGATCACTGAGACGTCCCTAACCCATTGAAGTTGACGTTTACAATGGTTAAGGTAAAAGGTTAGGGTAGCTGTGGAATGCTCAATTCAGTTCTCATATTGAGGCAGAGTTTTAATAACTGGTTGCAGGATTTTCTACCAACAACAGAGTCACCATCAATCGTAACTGGCAGCAGATCCGTAGAAATTGTATGATAAATTGACACTCCAAATGGAAAAGGTTGCCGACCCTGGTGTAGCCTGCAACTTTGGGATTGTAATGGCAGAATCTGCAACGGCCAGCAGTAGTAGGAGGATGGTTTTTTCCTTCTGGTTAGACTATTTTTATATCTGGCTCCGTCTTGAGTCATTATACGTTAATCAAATACAACCTACTGTTTGCTCATTGCTGTTGCTCCAAAATTGAATATAATGTTATCTCAAAAAGGAAACAGTCGGTCGTATTTGATTTACGTTTATTAAAAACCTATGTATTTATATCCGTCTCGATATAAGAGAACGGAGTTGAGCGTTCCTCGGTTAGGGTAGAGGTTAGGGTTTAAGCCAGGGATGTCCCAAGGATCACGGATAGTAGTGACCATAACTGAATCAAATCTAAAGTTGGCCAACTCTATGTGATAGTTCGATTTTAGCCTGACTGGCTAACTATCTCGAGATAATAGGATGTCCATAAAACGTACCTAGCGTTAGGTACCTGACGGTAGCAAGCTAATTCAGTTGGTTGCATTGCAAAAAGCACCAATGTTTAGTTGCAATTTTTATATTGAGTATGTTGTCTGAAAATGCTATAGCTAGCTAGCGTTAATTAACAAAAACACTTTTGGCCTGATGACAGCGGCACTGGCAGGCTCGTCTGTCACTCATTAGCATTCTGGCTAGCGAAGACGTTGTCAAATGAAAATAAGAGATAATTATTCATGCCAACATATGTACCTGCTTGTTTCTAATGATGAATATCTCTCTGGTAAAACTTGAAGACATCTTTGAAAGAATCGTACATGTCGATCTTTTAAAAAGTCAATTTGTTCAAATTCGGCAAGAGGGTTCTCTTCTTCCGCCATCTTTGAGTTTGAAACAACTTCCGCGTAAACAGGCTTTGCAACCTTCTTTGTTGCGGTTTAACGGCGGTTGGCATCCAACGTTTATGGTGCATTACCGCCACCAACTGGCCTGGGGCGAAAAACGGAAACCGTACAGGCAAAAAATGGGGAGTTGGGACCTTATTCCACACAAACTGAAACGTAACAAATAAAAAATAAGTCCCACTTCTTAATAAACAAAATTCCATATCTCCCTTCTCAGGCTGTGGGGAATGAGAGGGTGGCACTCCATATAACTCCACCACTGAAAGATCTTTCAATCCCAGGAACCGTTCTAGTGCAGATCGCATTCTTGTTATAGCTCATTGCCGCAGACAAAATGACAGCAATCTTACTGGACTTCTTCTCCACTCCGGCAGCGCAATTAATCACCATTGCCAAAAACCCAAAGTCCACCTACTTAAAAATTAATATGTAACATACAGTAAGTATCTGGATCCTGCTGATAAGAGGCAAACTCTGCAGGCTGCAGTGAAGGCCTATCCAACACCGTGGAGTCTCCAGACAATTCGTTCCCTCAACTCTTTTGACAGCCTCTACATTGACAGCTTCTATCTCAAGGCCATCAGACTGTTAAATAGTCATCACTAGCACATTAGTGGCTGCTGCCCTATACATAGACTTGAAATCACTGGCCACTTTAATAATTGGAACACTAGTCACTTTAATAATGTTTACATATTTTGCATTAGTCATCTCATTTGCATATACTGTATTTTGTCCTATTCTACTGTACCTTAGTCTATGCTCCTCTGACATTGCTCATCCAAATATTGATATATTCTTCAGTAAATTTCATTACTTTAGATTGTGTGTATTGTTAGATATTACCTGTTAGATATTACTGCACTGCTGGAGCTAGAAACACAAGCATTTTGCTACACCTGCAATAACATCTGCTAAACACGTGTATGTGACAAATAAAATTTAATTTGATATGAAACGCTCTAGACAGCCCTGCCTCTGGCACCCGCATTCTCTTTCGCAGTCTTCGGGCATTTCAAAGATGTAGCTTCATGGTTCCCACCACAATTGCAACAATCCATACAACAATCTACTTTTCCACAAATCAAATCAAATCTAAGTTTATTTGTCACGTGCACTGAATACAACAGGTGTAGTAGACCTTACAGTGAAATGCTTACATACAGATTCTAACCAACAGTGCAAAAAAGGTATTAGGTGAACAATAGGTAAGTAAAGAAATAAAAACAACAGTTAAAAGACAGTGGAAAATAACAGTAGCGAGGCTATATACAGGCACCGGTTAGTCAGGCTGATTGAGGTAGTATGTACATGTAGATATGGTTAAAGTGACTATGCATATATGATGAACAGAGAGTAGCAGTAGCGTAAAGAGGGGTTGGCGGGTGGCGGGACACAATGCAGATATCCCGGTTAGCCAATGTGCGGGAGCACTGGTTGGTCGGGCCAATTGAGGTAGTATGTACATGAATGTATAGTTAAAGTGACTATGCATATTTGATAAACAGAGAGTAGCAGCAGCGTAAAAGAGGGTTTGGGGGGAGCACACAGTGTAAATAGTCCAGGTAGCTATTTGATTACCTGTTCAGGAGTCTTAAGGTTTGGGGGTAAAAACTGTTGAGAAGCCTTTTTGTTCCAGATTTGGCAGTCTGGTACCGCTTGGTAGTAGAGAGACAGTCTATGACTGGGGTGGCTGAGGTCTTTGACCATTTTTAGGGCCTTCCTCTGAAACCGCCTGGTGTAGAGGTCCTGGATGGCAGGCAGCTTAGCCCCAGTGATGTACTGGGCCATTCGCACTACACTTGAGTACCTTGCGGTCAGAGACCGAGCAATTGCCGACCAGGCAGTGATGCAACCAGTCAGGATGCTCTCGATGTTGCAGCTGTAGAACCCTTTGAGGATCTGAGGACCCATGCCAAATCTTTTTAGTTTCCTGAGGCGGAATAGGCTTTGACGTACCCTCTTCACAACTGTCTTGGTGTGTTTGGACCATTCTAGTTTGTTGTTGATGTGGACACCAAGGAACTTGAAGCTCTCAACCTGCTCCACTACAGCCCCGTGGATGAGAATGGGGGCGTGCTCGGTCCTCCTTTTCCTGTGGTCCACAATCATCTCCTTAGTCTTGTTTACGTTTAGAGATAGGTTGTTATTCTGGCACCACCCAGCCAGGTCTCTGACCTCCTCCCTATAGGCTGTCTCGTCGTTGTCGGTGATCAGGCCTACCACTGTTGTGTCGTCTGCAAACTTAATGATGGTGTTGAAGTTATGCCTGGCCATGCAGTCGTGGGTGAACAGGGAGTACAGGAGGGGACTGAGTACGCACCCTCACCACCTGGGGGAGGCCCATCAGGAAGTCCAGGATCCAGTTGCAGAGGGAGGTGTTTAGTCCCAGGATCCTTAGCTTAGTGATGAGCTTTGAGGGTACTTTTCTACAATCAACGCTGAGCTGTAGTCAGTGAATAGCATTCACATGTAGGTGTTCCTTTTGTCCAGGAGGGAAAGGGCAGTGTGGAGTGCAATAGAGATTGTATCATCTGTGGATCTGTTTGGGCGGTATGCAAATTGGAGTGGATCTAGGGTTTCTGGGATAATGGTGTTGATCTCAGCTTTTCTCTTCTACAGACACTTGGCATATCCGAAAGCCATATAGTGATAATTACACTGTATCAGTCTTGGGTCGAACGCTCCGACATGATTCACATACCACAACTTCACCTGGGCAGGGAGGGACTCCGTATTAAAAAAAACAGAAGAACAGACAGACTCGTTACGTTCACTCCATTCACCACACGATTCATCCAATGTGCATCAACCACTCCTGGGATATTCTTCATTTGTCCAACATCAACGTCCCTCAAGACACCAGGTATTATCCCCTTTACAAATACCCTGCTCTGAACAACAACGCATGACACATCATAGTTCTCGAAATGGGTGAGACTCACCACACGTGCCTTCTTTTACACTTCTACTTCTTCTTTGGTATTATAGCGGTCCGCAAACAAATGTTATAGGTGCATTCCACCACCTACTGTATTGGCTGTGTATCAGGCCTACATTTGTGTAGTATCATTACACTTTGTGAAAGATTTGCCAGACCAACAAACACTACACCCATTAAAAGTCTCACCACTATTCCACTACTTTGGCCCTATCTGATCCTAAGCCAGGCCAGCCGCCTGGGAGGATGGGATACTATTACTCAAAACACCTTGTAACTCTTCTGTAATAAAATCTCATGCACCCAACAGTGGAGGCTGCTGAGGGGAGGACGGATTATAATGTCTGCAACAGCACAAATGGAATGGCATCAAACCATGTGTTTGATGCATTTTCTAACATTCTACCTATTCCGCTCCAGCCATTACCACAAGCCCATCCTCCCCAATTAAGGTGCCACCAACCTCCTGTGACACCCAAGTACTTCTCTGCAACCACAACATCTATCCTCTGTGATTTACATTCCATTCCTGCGGTACAGTGGACAACCATGACTGCCAAAAAAACTACCTTACTGAAGCACATCCTATCACTCTCTATTGACCTCAGCCTACTCACAGGGACCCTTACTCTGGACCAATCTTCCTGTACTACTCTCTTCACTGCCTCAGCATATGACACCTTCTGTACTGCTCTGATCCTGGCAACCTCAACCTGCCTTTCTCTCACAGGACACCTCTCATCTCCAGCACCATGGGTACCCCTACAGTTTTCACACAAACACACACATTTTTCCACCAATACTACACATTCCTTTGTCTCATGTCCTCCTGTACACTTCTCACATCTAGGAATCTCCCTCCTACACTGCTGCCACATGACCATAAGCTTGACACCTCAAACACGTTAATTAATTCAGGACAAAAGCTCTCACGGGATAACTTACAGACCCTAACTTGACTTTATCTTTTAAAGACTCTGCATCCCAACTCAGTAATACAGTGTCTTCTCTGTGTCGCACGACACAGCGAGCATCACAGATATTGATAATCTTCAATCTCAGTTAATCCTCCTCAACACCACACCAGTTATCACTCCTTTCAATGGCACCCTGCTCCGAATAACATAGCAAGTCACAGTTCTTGACCCCAGTCGCATGGTGTGGAGCGCACGCTCCCTCTGGACGGCAGAAAAACACAATTTCACTTCGAGCCACTTTCACTGACCCAACCTCTTCTCCACACAACCTGACACCACATATGGATCAACCAGAAGGCAACGATCCATTATGTCCAAAAATCTCACTCTAATTGGGCCAAAATCATCTTCAATCACGGACAGGACGACTGCACCTGCGACCGCAGTTAATTCACCCTCAATCTCATTTAATATGTTCCACTTTCTTCCTTTTCCCCCTGCCCGTTTTCTTAACGACCTCTATGGGTTCCTCTGACGACATCTCCACATCCAACAACCATTCGGGCGTAACCGCCCTCTTGTCCATTTCCCTGAGAGGCGATCCAAGCCCACTTCCCGTGATCCTCACAGCCTTTACTTCACCCACCACCTCTTCATATCCGAAACGGGTTTCTCAAGTTTCATCCAGGTGGTCATCCTCAATAAATCACACAAGATAAATGGGGACTTCAGCAGAGCTCAACCTTCTGTTTTCCAACCCAACTCTGCTCAGTTTCCCATTCTTTTGCATTGCAACGTTTGAAATGTTTTTGTTTTTTTTGTACACTGGAGGCTAAATATATTTGAAGAATGTAAAATGTTTACCGTCAAATGCACTTCTATAATAATATTAATTTCAGAATAAGTAGCAAGACAAATAACAGGTGTAGGCCGACAGATATTCATGTTTTAATTCAGATAAGAAATGTGATAATGTATTGTTTAAAAGTGGAAATGACACAAAGCACAGATACAAGTGTGTTGAAATGACAAATAACCACACTGAGGATTGAATTTTGCATGATTAAATAAAAATCAAATTAGCATAGAAAATATTGGTTCCAGTCAGACATCCTCATAAGCCTTGTCTCCAGCTTGGGACAGCCCTGTAAGATGGTGATGAGCATAGATTAGTTACAGAGAAAGAAGATAGTGAAAAAGTGGGTGATGAAAATGTTTTGGGCTAATTCACCTATGAAACATCTGTAATACAGGTCCGCCCCCAGTGGGTCCAATCTCTTTGGTGCGTTCCTCCCATCCTTTGGTGGGTTTGCAGAGCCTGGAAGGGTCTCTGCTGATATGAGCCTCTGCCTAATGAAATCAAATGAATAGCAGAAAATAACTGAGTGGCATACACTGTGTACAATGGAATCA